>NW_027395279.1:2502500-2803000 GCF_027580225.2 Misgurnus anguillicaudatus
TATGATGTTCAGACCAAGAGATATAAGGCTTTGTTTATTATGTTGCTAGGGTGCTCATATTTGGTTGCTAGGGGCGTGGCTTAATGCATCAATAAGAATCCTATTAAGACTGATTGGATGCCTGAGTAAAATGAGCCCACCCCTATGTCTCTATGACACTCTGGTGTAAAGATATCCATCTGGGCTTTTTATAATGGTAGTCTATGGGAGATGTTGCTAGGGTACCCAAAATTGTTGCTAGGGGCGTGGCTTACTAGCTTTGGGGCGATCCTAAGAGACTGATAGGATGACTGAGTAAAATGAGCCCACCCCCATGTCTCTACGACACTCTAAAGTAAAGATATTCCATCTGGGACGCTTTTATTCCCTTATATGGGCATGTTTCCTGCCCCATTATAAGTCAATGGGAAATTTTGGGGGCCTCTTACACCCCAGGGGTACAGCTTATACCCCATTGTGAGGTATGTTCTTACAGAGCCTGTCAGCCTCCTTAAATGTGGTAAGCCACAAGTTTCTACAAGTTTCTCACTCGCAGCTATGACCCGTCAAAGTTTGTCTCAATGTTAAGTCAATGGAAATTTTGGGGTGTTCGAGACCCCCGTTTAGGAATTCGGAAGGTCCCATCAGTTAGAAAAGATATAGCACACTAAGTCAGACCAGTCTGAAGGTCTGTGGAAAATTTGGTGCATGTAGCTTGAAAGCCCTAGGACGAGTTAGTGTCAGAAATTTTGGGGGGAGAAAAAGAATAATAATAACTAGATATTAAAGTTTGAAGACAAACTTTATGTTGGCTTGAAAAAGCGTAGCTTGAACGTTTAAAACGGTTTGACAGAAGTTTAGTTTAGTAGGCTATCTGGCTGTTAGAATGTTTAAGTATGAAGGTAGCATGATTAGCATGAAGTTAGCCTGATGTTAGCATGATTAGCATGAAGCTAACATGATGCTAGCATGATTAACATGAAGCTAGCATGATGCTAGCATGATTAGCATGAAGCTAGCATGATGATAGCATGATTAGCATGAAGCTAGCATGATGCTAGCATGATTAGCATGAAGCTAGCATGATGTTAGCATGATTAGCATGAAGCTAGCATGATGCTAGCATGATTAGCATTAAGCTAACATGATGTTAGCATGATTAGCATGAAGCTAGCATGATGCTAGCATGATTAGCATGAAGCTAACATGATGCTAGCATGATTAGCATGAAGCTAGCATGATGCTAGCATGATTAGCATGATGCTAGCATGATTAGCATTAAGCTAACATGATGTTAGCATGATTAGCATGAAGCTAGCATGATGCTAGCATGATTAGCATGAAGCTAGCATGATGCTAGCATGATTAGCATGAAGCTAGCATGATGCTAGCATGATTAGCATGAAGCTAGCATGATGCTAGCATGATTAGCATGAAGCTAGCATGATGTTAACATGATTAGCATGAAGCTGGCATGATTAGCATGAAGCTAGCATGATGCTAGCATGATTAGCATGAAGCTAGCATGATGTTAGCATGAAGCTAACATGATGCTAGCATGATTAGCATGAAGCTAGCATGATGCTAGCATGATTAGCATGATGCTAGCATGATTAGCATGAAGCTAGCATGATGCTAGCATGATTAGCATAAAGCTAGCATGATGCTAGCATGATTAGCATGAAGCTAGCATGATGCTAGCATGATGCTAGCATGATTAGCATGAAGCTAGCATGATGCTAGCATGATTAGCATGAAGCTAGCATGATGCTAGCATGATTAGCATGATGCTAGCATGATTAGCATGAAGCTAGCATGATGCTAGCATGATTAGCATGAAGCTAGCATGATGCTAGCATGATTAGCATGAAGCTAGCATGATGCTAGCATGATTAGCATGAAGCTAGCATGATGCTAGCATGATTAGCATGAAGCTAGCATGATGCTAGCATGATTAGCATGAAGTTAGCATGATGTTAATATGATTAGCATGAAGCTATCATGATGTTAGCATGAAACTAGCATGATTCTAGCATGATTAGCATGAAGCTAGCATGATTCTAGCATGATTAGCATGAAGCTAGCATGATTCTAGCATGATTAGCATGAAGCTAGCATGATGTTAGCATGATTAGCATGAAGGTAGCATGAGGCTAGCATGATTAGCATGAAGTAAGCATGAGGTTAGCATGATTAGCATGAAGCTAGCATGATTTAACGTGAAGCTAGCATGATTAGCATGATGCTAACATGATTAGCATGACGCTAGCACTATTTAGCGTGCAGCTAACAAGATTTAACATGAAGTTAGCATGATTTAGCATGAAGTTAGCAAGATTTATTATGAAATTAGCATAAAGCTAGCATGAAACTAGCATGAAGCTAGTATGACTTAGCATGGAGCTAGCATGAACCTAGCATGACCCAAAGACCCAACCCCCATGTCTCTATGATGTTCAGACCAAGAGATATAAGGCTTTGTTTATTATGTTGCTAGGGTGCTCAAATTTGGTTGCTAGGGGCGTGGCTTAATGCCTCAATAAGAATCCTATTAAGACTGATTGGATGCCTGAGTAAAATGAGCCCACCCCTATGTCTCTATGACACTCTGGTGTAAAGATATCCATCTGGGCTTTTTATAATGGTAGTCTATGGGAGATGTTGCTAGGGTACCCAAAATTGTTGCTAGGGGCGTGGCTAAATAGCTTTGGGGCGATCCTAAGAGACTGATAGGATGACTGAGTAAAATGAGCCCACCCCCATGTCTCTACGACACTCTAAAGTAAAGATATTCCATCTGGGACGCGTTTATTCCCTTATATGGGCATGCTTCCTGCCCCATTATAAGTCAATGGGAAATTTTGGGGGCCTCTTACACCCCAGGGGTACAGCTTACACCCCATTGTGATGTATGTTCTTACAGAGCCTGTCAGCCACCTTAAATGTGGTAAGCCACAAGTTTCTACAAGTTTCTCACTCGCAGCTATGACGCGTCAAAGTTTGTCTCAATGTTAAGTCAATGGAAATTTTGGGGTGTTTGAGACCCCCGTTTAGGAATTCGGAAGGTCCCATCAGTTAGAAAAGATATAGCACACTAAGTCAGACCAGTCTGAAGGTCTGTGGAAAATTTGGTGCATGTAGCTTGAAAGCCCTAGGACGAGTTAGTGTCAGAAATTTTGGGGGGAGAAAAAGAATAATAATAACTAGATATTAAAGTTTGAAGACAAACTTTATGTTGGCTTGAAAAAGCGTAGCTTGAACGTTTAAAACGGTTTGACAGAAGTTTAGTTTAGTAGGCTATCTGGCTGTTAGAATGTTTAAGTATGAAGGTAGCATGATTAGCATGAAGTTAGCCTGATGTTAGCATGATTAGCATGAAGCTTACATGATGCTAGCATGATTAACATGAAGCTAGCATGATGCTAGCATGATTAGCATGAAGCTAGCATGATGCTAGCATGATTAGCATGAAGCTAGCATGATGTTAGCATGATTAGCATGAAGCTAGCATGATGCTAGCATGATTAGCATGAAGCTAGCATGATGTTAGCATGAAGCTAGCATGATGCTAGCATGATTAGCATTAAGCTAACATGATGTTAGCATGATTAGCATGAAGCTAGCATGATGCTAGCATGATTAGCATGAAGCTAACATGATGCTAGCATGATTAGCATGAAGCTAGCATGATGCTAGCATGATTAGCATGATGCTAGCATGATTAGCATGAAGCTAACATGATGTTAGCATGATTAGCATGAAGCTAGCATGATTAGCATGAAGCTAGCATGATGCTAGCATGATTAGCATGAAGCTAGCATGATGCTAGCATGATTAGCATGAAGCTAGCATGATGCTAGCATGATTAGCATG
Source organism: Misgurnus anguillicaudatus (assembly GCF_027580225.2). Classification (NCBI taxonomy): domain Eukaryota; kingdom Metazoa; phylum Chordata; class Actinopteri; order Cypriniformes; family Cobitidae; genus Misgurnus; species Misgurnus anguillicaudatus. The sequence goes on from NW_027395279.1 coordinate 2,506,353, forward strand.
AAGCTAGCATGATGTTAACATGATTAGCATGAAGCTAGCATGATTAGCATGAAGCTAGCATGATGTTAGCATGATTAGCATGAAGCTAGCATGATGTTAGCATGATTAGCATGAAGCTAACATGATGATAGCATGATTAGCATGAAGCTAGCATGATGCTAGCATGATTAGCATTATGCTAGCATGATTAGCATGAAGCTAGCATGATGCTAGCATGATTAGCATAAAGCTAGCATGATGCTAGCATGATTAGCATGAAGCTAGCATGATGCTAGCATGATTAGCATGAAGCTAGCATGATGCTAGCATGATTAGCATGATGCTAGCATGATTAGCATGAAGCTAGCATGATGCTAGCATGATTGGCATGAAGCTAGCATGATGCTAGCATGATTAGCATGAAGCTAGCATGATGCTAGCATGATTAGCATGATGCTAGCATGATTAGCATGAAGCTAGCATGATGCTAGCATGATTAGCATGAAGCTAGCATGATGCTAGCATGATTAGCATGAAGCTAGCATGATGCTAGCATGATTAGCATGAAGCTAGCATGATGCTAACATGATTAGCATGAAGCTAGCATGATGCTAGCATGATTAGCATGAAGCTAGCATGATGTTAATATGATTAGCATGAAGCTATCATGATGTTAGCATGAAACTAGCATGATTCTAGCATGATTAGCATGAAGCTAGCATGATTCTAGCATGAGTAGCATGAAGCTAGCATGATTCTAGCATGATTAGCATGAAGCTAGCATGATGTTAGCATGATTAGCATGAAGGTAGCATGAGGCTAGCATGATTAGCATGAAGTAAGCATGAGGTTAGCATGATTAGCATGAAGCTAGCATGATTTAACGTGAAGCTAGCATGATTAGCATGATGCTAACATGATTAGCATGACGCTAGCACTATTTAGCGTGCAGCTAACAAGATTTAACATGAAGTTAGCATGAAGTTAGCAAGATTTATTATGAAATTAGCAAAAAGCTAGCATGAAACTAGCATGAAGCTAGTATGACTTAGCATGGAGCTAGCAATAAGCTAACATGACCCAAAGACCCAACCCCCATGTCTCTATGATGTTCAGACCAAGAGATATAAGGCTTTGTTTATTATGTTGCTAGGGTGCTCAAATTTGGTTGCTAGGGGCGTGGCTTAATGCCTCAATAAGAATCCTATTAAGACTGATTGGATGCCTGAGTAAAATGAGCCCACCCCTATGTCTCTATGACACTCTGGTGTAAAGATATCCATCTGGGCTTTTTATAATGGTAGTCTATGGGAGATGTTGCTAGGGTACCCAAAATTGTTGCTAGGGGCGTGGCTAAATAGCTTTGGGGCGATCCTAAGAGACTGATTGGATGACTGAGTAAAATGAGCCCACCCCCATGTCTCTACGACACTCTAAAGTAAAGATATTCCATCTGGGACGCGTTTATTCCCTTATATGGGCATGCTTCCTGCCCCATTATAAGTCAATGGGAAATTTTGGGGGCCTCTTACACCCCAGGGGTACAGCTTACACCCCATTGTGATGTATGTTCTTACAGAGCCTGTCAGCCACCTTAAATGTGGTAAGCCACAAGTTTCTACAAGTTTCTCACTCGCAGCTATGACGCGTCAAAGTTTGTCTCAATGTTAAGTCAATGGAAATTTTGGGGTGTTCGAGACCCCCGTTTAGGAATTCGGAAGGTCCCATCAGTTAGAAAAGATATAGCACACTAAGTCAGACCAGTCTGAAGGTCTGTGGAAAATTTGGTGCATGTAGCTTGAAAGCCCTAGGACGAGTTAGTGTCAGAAATTTTGGGGGGAGAAAAAGAATAATAATAATAATAATAAGTTTAATAGCAATAACAATATATTGGCTTTTTCAAAGCCAACATAATAATAATAAGTTTAATAGCAATAACAATATATTGGCTTTTTCAAAGCCAACATAATAATAACTAGATAGAAAAGTTTGAAAACAAACTTTATGTTGGCTTGACAAAGCCTGGCCTGAACATTTAAAACAGTTTAAGAGAAACTTAAAACAAAATTAGTTTAGTAGTCTAACTTTCCTTAAACATGATTTAACAAAAAGTTAGCATGTTAACATGATTTAGCACTAAGTTAGCATGATGTTAACATGAATTAGCATGAAGCTAGCATGATGCTAACATGAATTAGCATGAAGCTAGCATGATGCTAACAAGAATTAGCATGAAGCTAGCATGATGCTAACATGAATTAGCACTAAGTTAGCATGATGTTAACATGAATTAGCATGAAGCTAGCATGATGCTAACATGAATTAGCATAAAGCTAACATGAATTAGCATGAAGCTAGCATGATGCTAACATGAATTAGCATGATGCTAACATGAATTAGCATGATGCTAACATGAATTAGCATGATGCTAACATGAATTAGCATGATGCTAACATGAATTAGCATGATGCTAACATGATGCTAACATGAATTAGCATGAAGTTAGCATGATGCTAACATGAATTAGCATGAAACTAGCATGATGCTAACATGAATTAGCATGAAGCTAACATGATGCTAACATGAGTTAGCATGAAGTTATCATGATGCTAACATGAATTAGCATGAAGCTAGCATGATGTTAACATGAATTAGCATGAAGCTAGCATGATGCTAACATGAATTACCATGATGCTAACATGAATTAACATGAAGCTAGCATGATGCTAACATGAATTAGCATGAAGCTAGCATGATGCTAACATTAATTAACATGAAGCTAGCATGATGCTAACATGAATTAGCATGAAGCTAGCATGATGCTAACATTAATTAGCATGAAGCTAGCATGATGTTAACATTAATTAGCATGAAGCTAGCATGATGCTAACATGAATTAGCATGAAGCTAGCATGATGCTAACATGAATTAGCATGAAGCTAGCATGATGCTAACATGAATTAGCATGAAGCTAGCATGATGCTAACATGAATTAGCATGAAGCTAGCATGATGCTAACATGAATTAGCATGAAGCTAGCATGATGCTAACATGAATAAGCATGAAGTTAGCAAGATTTATTATGAAATTAGCATAAAGCTAGCATGAAACTAGCATGAAGCTAGTATGACTTAGCATGAAGCTAGCATGAAGCTAACATGACCAAAAGACCCAACCCCCATGTCTCTATGATGTTCGGATCCAGAGATATAAGGCTTTGTTTATTATGTTGCTAGGGTGCTCATATTTGGTTGCTAGGGGCGTGGCTTAATACCTCAATAAGAATCCTTAGAGACTGATTGGATGCCTGAGTAAAATGAGCCCACCCCCATGTCCCTGTGACACTGTGCTGCAAAGATATCCATCTGCGAATTTTGTAATGGCAGTCTATGGGAGATGTTGCTAGGGTGCCCAAAATTGTTGCTAGGGGCGTGGCTTAATAGCTTTGGAGAAATCCCGAAAGACTGATTGGATGCCTGAGTAAAATTATCCCACCCCCATGTCTCTATGGCATTGTAAAGCAAAGATATCCCGTCTGAAACGTTTTTATTCCCATATATGGGCATGTTTCCTGCCCCGTTATAAGTCAATGGGGAATTTGGGTGCCTCTTACGCCCCAGGGGTGAAACTTACACCCCAATGTGAGGTATGTTCCCACAGTGCCTGCCAGCCTCTTCAAATGTGGTGACACACACGTTTCTACAAATTTCTCGCTCGCAGATATGACCCGTCAAAGTTTGTCCCATGTTAAGTCAATGGGACTTTTGGAATTTTAAATTCCCGTTTTAGGAATTCTGTAAGTCGGATCCCTTCAAAAAGATATAGCACACTTCTTCAGACCAGTTAGAATGTCCGTGGAAAATTTGGTGGATGTAGCTTGAAAGCTGTCGGATGAGTTAGCTGCAGAAATTTCGCTCAGAAAAAGAATAATAATAATAATAATAATAATAAGTTTAAATACAATATCAGTATGTTGGCTTTGTCAAGCCAACATAATAAGTTTAATAGCAATAACAATATATTGGCTTTTTCAAAGCCAACATAACTAGATATTAAAGTTTGAAGACAAACTTTATGTTGGCTTGAAAAAGCATAGCTTGAACGTTTAAAACGGTTTGACAGAAGTTTAGTTTAGTAGGCTATCTGGCTGTTAGAATGTTTAAGTATGAAGGTAGCATGATTAGCATGAAGTTAGCCTGATGTTAGCATGATTAGCATGAAGCTAACATGATGTTAGCATGATTAACATGAAGCTAGCATGATGCTAGCATGATTAGCATGAAGCTAGCATGATGATAGCATGATTAGCATGAAGCTAGCATGATGCTAGCATGATTAGCATGAAGCTAGCATGATGTTAGCATGATTAGCATGAAGCTAGCATGATGCTAGCATGATTAGCATGAAGCTAACATGATGTTAGCATGATTAGCATGAAGCTAGCATGATGCTAGCATGATTAGCATGAAGCTAACATGATGCTAGCATGATTAGCATGAAGCTAACATGATGCTAGCATGATTAGCATGAAGCTAACATGATGCTAGCATGATTAGCATGATGCTAGCATGATTAGCATTAAGCTAACATGATGTTAGCATGGTTAGCATGAAGCTAGCATGATGCTAGCATGATTAGCATGAAGCTAGCATGATGCTAGCATGATTAGCATGAAGCTAGCATGATGCTAGCATGATTAGCATGAAGCTAGCATGATGTTAACATGATTAGCATGAAGCTAGCAGGATTAGCATGAAGCTAGCATGATTAGCATGAAGCTAGCATGATGTTAGCATGATTAGCATGAAGCTAACATGATGCTAGCATGATTAGCATGAAGCTAGCATGATGCTAGCATGATTAGCATGATGCTAGCATGATTAGCATGAAGCTAGCATGATGCTAGCATGATTAGCATAAAGCTAGCATGATGCTAGCATGATTAGCATAAAGCTAGCATGATGCTAGCATGATTAGCATGAAGCTAGCATGATGCTAGCATGATGCTAACATGATTAGCATGAAGCTAGCATGATGCTAGCATGATTAGCATGAAGCTAGCATGATGCTAGCATGATTAGCATGATGCTAGCATGATTAGCATGAAGCTAGCATGATGCTAGCATGATTAGCATGAAGCTAGCATGATGCTAGCATGATTAGCATGAAGCTAGCATGAAGCTAGCATGATGCTAGCATGATTAGCATGAAGCTAGCATGATTAGCATGAAGCTAGCATGATGCTAGCATGATTAGCATGAAGCTAGCATGATGTTAATATGATTAGCATGAAGCTATCATGATGTTAGCATGAAACTAGCATGATTCTAGCATGATTAGCATGAAGCTAGCATGATTCTAGCATGATTAGCATGAAGCTAGCATGATTCTAGCATGATTAGCATGAAGCTAGCATGATGTTAGCATGATTAGCATGAAGGTAGCATGAGGCTAGCATGATTAGCATGAAGTAAGCATGAGGTTAGCATGATTAGCATGAAGCTAGCATGATTTAACGTGAAGCTAGCATGATTAGCATGATGCTAACATGATTAGCATGACGCTAGCACTATTTAGCGTGCAGCTAACAAGATTTAACATGAAGTTAGCATGATTTAGCATGAAGTTAGCAAGATTTATTATGAAATTAGCATAAAGCTAGCATGAAACTAGCATGAAGCTAGTATGACTTAGCATGGAGCTAGCATGAACCTAGCATGACCCAAAGACCCAACCCCCATGTCTCTATGATGTTCAGACCAAGAGATATAAGGCTTTGTTTATTATGTTGCTAGGGTGCTCAAATTTGGTTGCTAGGGGCGTGGCTTAATGCCTCAATAAGAATCCTATTAAGACTGATTGGATGCCTGAGTAAAATGAGCCCACCCCTATGTCTCTATGACACTCTGGTGTAAAGATATCCATCTGGGCTTTTTATAATGGTAGTCTATGGGAGATGTTGCTAGGGTACCCAAAATTGTTGCTAGGGGCGTGGCTAAATAGCTTTGGGGCGATCCTAAGAGACTGATTGGATGACTGAGTAAAATGAGCCCACCCCCATGTCTCTACGACACTCTAAAGTAAAGATATTCCATCTGGGACGCGTTTATTCCCTTATATGGGCATGCTTCCTGCCCCATTATAAGTCAATGGGAAATTTTGGGGGCCTCTTACACCCCAGGGGTACAGCTTACACCCCATTGTGATGTATGTTCTTACAGAGCCTGTCAGCCACCTTAAATGTGGTAAGCCACAAGTTTCTACAAGTTTCTCACTCGCAGCTATGACGCGTCAAAGTTTGTCTCAATGTTAAGTCAATGGAAATTTTGGGGTGTTCGAGACCCCCGTTTAGGAATTCGGAAGGTCCCATCAGTTAGAAAAGATATAGCACACTAAGTCAGACCAGTCTGAAGGTCTGTGGAAAATTTGGTGCATGTAGCTTGAAAGCCCTAGGACGAGTTAGTTGCCGAAATTTTGGGGGGAGAAAAAGAATAATAATAATAATAACTAGATAGGTACATTTCCTGAAGAAAATGTGAGTGGTGCTTGCCGTGGCAAAATTCTGTGGACCATATATGATTATACTCCAAGCCAAAAGTAAAACGGTCCAACCCCCGTGTCTCTACGATGTTCTGATGCGGAGATATAAGGCTTTGTTTACACTGTTGCTAGGGTACTGTATTTGGTTGCTAGGGAAAAAATGGCACCCACTAGTGATTACATGCCGAGTCACAAGTAAAATGGTCCAACCCCTGTGTCTCTACGATGTTCTGCTGCGGAGATAAAAGGCTTTGTTTACACTGTTGCTATGGTACTGTATTTGGTTGCTAGGGGGAAAATTGGCATCCACTGGTGATTACACTCCAAGTCACAAGTCAAACGGTCCAACCCCCGTGTCTCTACGATGTTCTGATGCGGAGATATAAGGCTTTGTTTACTCTGTTGCTAGGGTACTGTATTTGGTTGCTAGGGAAAAAATTGGCATCCACTAGTGATTACCCTCCAAGTCACGAGTCAAACGATCCAACCCCCGTGTCTCTACGATGTTCTGATGCAGAGATATAAGGCTTTGTTTACTCTGTTGCTAGGGTACTGTATTTGGTTGCTAGGGAAAAAATTGGCATCCACTAGTGATTACCCTCCAAGTCACGAGTCAAACGATCCAACCCCCGTGTCTCTACGATGTTCTGATGTAGAGATATAAGGCTTTGTTTACTCTGTTGCTAGGGTACTGTATTTGGTTGCTAGGGGAAAAAATGGCATCCACTAGTGATTACCTGCAGAGTCACGAGTCAAATGGTCCAACCCCCGTGTCTCTACGATGTTCTGATGCGGAGATATAAGGCTTTGTTTACTCTGTTGCTAGGGTACTGTATTTGGTTGCTAGGGAAAAAAATGGCATCCACTAGTGATTACCCGCAGAGTCACGAGTCAAATGGTCCAACCCCCGTGTCTCTACGATGTTCTGATGCGGAGATATAAGGCTGTGTTTATCCGGTTGCTAGGGTACTGTATTTGGTTGCTAGGGAAAAAAATTGCCATCCACTAGGGATTACCCTCCGAGTCACAAGTCAAACGGTCCAACCCCCGTGTCTCTACGATGTTCTGATGCGGAGATATAAGGCTTTGTTTACTCTGTTGCTAGGGTACTGTATTTGGTTGCTAGGGAAAAAATTGGCATCCCATAGTGATTACACTCTGAGTCACGAGTCAAACGGTCCAACACCCATGTTTCTACGATGTTCTGATGCGGAGATATAAGGCTTTGTATACTCTGTTGCTAGGGTACTGTATTTGGTTGCTAGGGAAAAAATTGGCATCCCATAATGATTACACTCTGAGTCACGAGTCAAACGGTCCAACCCCTGTGTCTCTACGATGTTCTGATGCGGAGATATAAGGCTTTGTTTACTCTGTTGCTAGGGTACTGTATTTGGTTGCTAGGGAAAAAATTGGCATCCCATAATGATTACACTCCGAGTCACGAGTCAAACGGTTCAACCCCTGTGTCTCTACGATGTTCTGATGCGGAGATATAAGGCTTTGTTTACTCTGTTGCTAGGGTACTGTATTTGGTTGCTAGGGAAAAAATTGGCATCCCATAATGATTACACTCCGAGTCACGAGTCAAACGGTTCAACCCCTGTGTCTCTACGATGTTCTGATGCGGAGATATAAGGCTTTGTTTACTCTGTTGCTAGGGTACTGTATTTGGTTGCTAGGGAAAAAATTGGCATCCCATAATGATTACACTCCGAGTCACGAGTCAAACGGTTCAACCCCCGTGTCTCTACGATGTTCTGATGCGGAGATATAAGGCTTTGTTTACTCTGTTGCTAGGGTACTGTATTTGGTTGCTAGGGAAAAAATTGGCATCCCATAATGATTACACTCCGAGTCACAAGTAAACTGGTCCAACCCCCGTGTCTCTATGATGTTCTGATGCAGAGATATAACTGTTTAAATTTTATGTTGCTAGGGTGCTCAAAAGTGGTTGCTAGGGGCGTGGCTTAAAAGCTTTGGGAATATCCTGATAGACTGATTGGATGTCTGAGTAAAATGAGCCCACCCCCTTGTCTTTACGACATTGTAAAGCAAAGATATCCCATCTGGAACTTTTTTATTCCCTTATATGGGCATGTTTCCTGCTCCATTATAAGTCAATGGGAAATTTCGGGTGCCTCTTACACCCCAGGGGTACAACTTACACCCCATTGTGATCCATGTTCTTACAGAGTCTACCACCCTCTTCAAATAATGTAACCCACATGTTTTTACAAAATCCTCGCTCGTACCTATGACCCGTCAAAGTTTTTGCAATGTTAAGTCTATGGGATTTTCCCCCATTGACTTTTCATTGGGGCACTTTTGGGCACCTCTTACACCCCAGGGGTACAACTTACACCCCATTGTGATATATGTTCTTACAGAGTCTACCACCCTCTCCAAATGTTGTAACCTACATGTTTCTACAAAATCCTCGAGCGGAGCTATGACTCGTCAAAGTTGGGCTCAATGTTAAGTCAATGGGATTTTTCGGGTGGTTTTTCGCCCCCCTTTCGAAAATCCTGCACCCGATCGCTTATAAAAGTCATAGCAGTCGTGTCCTTAATAAGCCCGTCGATTTGAGCCCTCTTTCATGGGTCTACGACAAACCGTGCGGGACGAGTTAGGTGCCGAAAAAACGTGCAGATGTAAGAATAAAATATAATAATAATTATAATAATATCCCTGAGGAATAGTAATAGTGATGCCTTGCATAAATGCAAGCACCACTAATAAGTTTAATAGCAATAACAATATATTGGCTTTTTCAAAGCCAACATAATAATAATAAGTTTAAAAGCAATAACAATATGTTGGCTTTTTCAAAGCCAACATAATAATAATAATAAGTTTAAAAGCAATAACAATATGTTGGCTTTTTCAAAGCCAACATAACTAGATATTAAAGTTTGAGGACAAACTTTATGTTGGCTTGAAAAAGCGTGGCCTGAACAGTTTCACAGGATAAACGTTAAGTTAAAACGTTCAATTTAGTCTAGCTGGTTGTTTGCATGATTACGAATGAATACAGCTTGATTTATCATGAAGACAACTTGAGTGGAATGAAATTAGCATGATAAGCATGGAGTTAGCATGATTAGCATGAAGCTAACATGATTAACATGAAGCTAGTACGATGCTAGCATGATTAGCATGAAGCTAACATGATACGCATGAAGCTAGCATGATGTTAGCATGATTAGCATGAAGCTAGCATGATGGTAGCATGATTAGCATGATGATAGCATGATTAGCATGAAGATAGCATGATGTTAGCATGATTAGCATGAAGCTAGCATGATGCTAACATGATTAACATGAAGCTAGCATGATGTTAACATGATTAGCATGAAACTACCATGACGCTAGCATGATTTGCATGAAGCTAGCATGATGCTAACATGATTAGCATGAAGCTAGCATGATTAGCATGATTAGCATGAAGCTAGCATGATTAGCATGAAGCTAACATGATGCTAGCATGATTAGCATGAAGCTAGCATGATGCTAGCATGATTAGCATGAAGCTAGCATGATGCTAGCATGATTAGCATGAAGCTAACATGATGTTTGCATAATTAGCATGAAGTTAGCATGACGCTAGCATGATTAGCATGAAGCTAGCATGATGCTAGCATGATTAGCATGAAGCTAGCATGATGCTAGCATGATTAGCATGAAGCTAGCATGATGCTAGCATGATAAGCATGATGTTAGCATGATTAGCATGAAGCTAGCATGATGCTAGCATGATTAGCATGAAGCTAGCATGATGCTAGCATGATTAGCATGAAGCTAGCATGATGCTAGTATGATTAGCATGAAGCTAGCATGATGCTAGCATGATTAGCATGAAGCTAGCATGATGCTAGCATGATTAGCATGAAGCTAGCATGATTAGCATGAAGCTTGCATGATGCTAGCATGATTAGCATGAAGCTAGCATCATGCTAGCATGATTAGCATGAAGCTAGCATGATGCTAGCATGATTAGCATGAAGCTAGCATGATGTTAGCATGATTAGCATGAAGCTAGCATGATGCTAACATGATTAGCATGAAGCTAGCATGATGCTAACATGATTAGCATGAAGCTAGCATGATGCTAGCATGATTAGCATGATTAGCATGAAGTTAGCATGATTCTAGCATGATTAGCATGAAGCTAACATGATTCTAGCATGATTAGCATGAAGCTACCATGATGTTAGCATGATTAGCATGAAGTTAGCATGATGCTAGCATGATTAGCATGAAGCTAGCATGAGGCTAGCATGAGGCTAGCATGATTAGCATGAAGTAAACATGAGGTTAGCATGATTAGCGTGAAGCTACCATTATTTAACATGAAGCTAGCATGATTAGCATGATGCTAGCATGATTAGCATGAAGCTACCATGAGCCTAGCATGATTAGTATGAAGTAAACATGAGGTTAGCATGAAGCTAACAAGATTTAACATGAAGTTAGCAAGATATATTATGAAATTAGCATAAAGCTAGCATGAAACTAGCATGAAGCTAGTATGACTTAGCATGAAGCTAGCATGAAGCTAACATGACCCAAAGACCCAACCCCCATGTCTCTATGATGTTCAGATCCAGAGATATTAGGCTTTGTTTATTATGTTGCTAGGGTGCTCATATTTGGTTGCTAGGGGCGTGGCTTAATAACTCAATTAGAATCCTATTAAAACTGATTGGATGCCTGAGTAAAATGAGCCCACCCCTATGTCTCTATGACATTCTGGTGCAAAGATATCCATCTGGGCTTTTTATAATGGTAGTCTATGGGAGATGTTGCTAGGGTACCCAAAATTGTTGCTAGGGGCGTGGCTTAATAGCTCTGGGGCGATCCTAAGAGACTAATTGGATGACTGAGTAAAATGAACCCACCCCCGTGTCTCTACGACACTCTAAAGTAAAGATATTCCATCTGGGACGCTTTTATTCCCTTATATGGGCATGTTTCCTGCCCCATTATAAGTCAATGGGAAATTTTGGGGGCCTCTTACACCGCAGGGGTACAGCTCACACCCCATTGTGATGTATGTTCTTACAGAGCCTGTCAGCCTCCTTAAATGTGGTAAGCCACAAGTTTCTACAAGTTTCTCACTCACAGCTATGACCCGTCAAAGTTTGTCTCAATGTTAAGTCAATGGAAATTTTGGGGTGTTCGAGACCCCCGTTTAGGAATTCGGAAGGTCCCATCAGTTAGAAAAGATATAGCACACTAAGTCAGACCAGTCTGAAGGTCCGTGGAAAATTTGGTGCATGTAGCTTGAAAGCCCTAGGACGAGTTAGTGTTTATAATTTTGGGGGGAGAAAAAGAATAATAATAACTAGATAGGTACATTTCCTGAAGAAAATGTGAGTGGTGCTTGCCGTGGCAAAATTCTGGGGAACATATATGATCATACTCCAAGCCAAAAGTAAAACGATCCAACTCCCGTTTCTCTACGATGTTCTCATGCGGAGATATAAGGCTGTGTTTACTCTGTTGCTAGGGTACTGTATTTGGTTGCTAGGGAAAAATTGCCATCCACTAGTGATTACCCGCCGAGTCACGAGTCAAACGGTCCAACCCCCGTGTCTCTACGATATTCTGCTGCGGAGATATAAGGCTTTGTTTACTCTGTTGCTAGGGTACTGTATTTGGTTGCTAGGGAAAAAATTGGCATCCCATAGTGATTACACTCTGAGTCACGAGTCAAACGGTCCAAACCCTGTGTCTCTACGATGTTCTGATGCGGAGATATAAGGCTTTGTTTACTCTGTTGCTAGGGTACTGTATTTGGTTGCTAGGGAAAAAATTGGCATCCCATAGTGATTACACACTGAGTCACGAGTCAAACGGTCCAACCCCCGTGTCTCTACGATGTTCTGATGCTGAGATATAAGGCTTTGTTTACTCTGTTGCTAGGGTACTGTATTTGGTTGCTAGGGGAAAAATTGGCATCCACTAGTGATTACATGCCGAGTCACAAGTCAAACGGTCCAACCCCCGTGTCTCTACGATGTTCTGATGCGGAGATATAAGGCTTTGTTTACTCTGTTGCTAGGGTACTGTATTTGGTTGCTAAGGAAAAAAATGGCATCCACTAGTGATTACCCTCCAAGTCACGAGTCAAACGGTCCAACCCCCGTGTCTCTACGATGTTCTGATGCGGAGATATAAGGCTTTGTTTACTCTGTTGCTAGGGTACTGTATTTGGTTGCTAGGGAAAAAATTGGCATCCCATAGTGATTACACTCTGAGTCACGAGTCAAATGGTCCAACCCCCGTGTCTCTACGTTGTTCTGATGCGGAGATATAAGGCTTTGTTTATTCGGTTGCTAGGGTGCTCAAATTTGGTTGCTAAGGGCGTGGCTTGGGAGTGGCCAATGATGTGCCCAATTGTTACACCCCTAGTCACAAGTAAAATGGTCCAACCCCCGTGTCTCTACGATGTTCTGATGCCGAGATATAACTGTTTGAATTTTATGTTGCTAGGGTGCTTAAAAGTGGTTGCTAGGGGCGTGGCTTAGTAAGTATTTAAGGATCCTGAGAGACTGATTGGATGCCTGAGTAAAATGAGCCCACCCCCATGTCTCTGTGACACTGTGATGCAAAGATATCCATCTAGGCATTTTATAATGGCAGTCTATGGGATAGGTTGCTAGGGTGCCCAAAATGGTTGCTAGGGTAACCTTACACCCCCTTGTGGGGGACGTCCTGACAGAGTCTAGCACCCTCTTCAAATTTAGTAACGCACATGTTTCTATGAAATCCTCACTCGGACCTATGACCAGTCAAAATTTTTGCAATGTTAAGTCTATGGGATTTTGCCCCATTGACTTTTCATTGGGCATTTTTGGGCACCTCTTACACCCCAGGGGTACAACTTACACCCCATTGTGATCCATGTTCTTACAGAGCCTACCACCCTCTTCAAATGTTGTAACCCACATGTTTCTACAAAATCCTCGAGCGGAGCTATGACCCGTCAAAATTGGGCGCAATGTTAAGTCAATGGGATTTTTCGGGTGGTTTTTCGCCCCCCTTTCGGAAATTCTGCACCCGACCGCTTATAAAAGTCATAGCCACCATCTCTTCAATAAACCGGTCGATTTGAGCCCTCTTTCATGGGACTACGGCAAACCGTGCGGGACGAGTTACGCGCCGAAAAAACGTGCAGACATAAGAATAATAATAATAATAATAATAATATCCCTGAGCAATAGTAATAGTGATGCTTTGCATAAATGCAAGCACCACTAACTAGATAGAAAAGTTTGAAGACAAACTTTATGTTGGCTTGACAAAGCCTGGCCTAAAAGTTTAAAACAGTTTGAGAGAAACTTAAAACAAATTTAGTTTAGTAGTCTAACTTTCCATAAACATGATTTAACAAAAAGTTAGCATGTTAACATGATTTAACATGAAGTTGGCATGATGCTAACATGAATTAACATGAAGCTAACATGATGCTAACATGAATTCGCATGAGTTAGCATGATGCTAACATGAAGTAGCATGAAGCTAGCATGATGCTAGCAAGAATTAGCATGAAGTTAACATAAATTAGCATGAAGCTAACATGAATTAGCATGAAGCTAACATGAATTAGCATGAAGCTAGCATGAAGCTAACATGAAGCTAACATGAATTAGCATGAAGCTAACATGATGCTAACATGAATTAGCATGAAGTTAGCATGATGCTAACATGAAATAGCATGAAGCTAGCATGATGCTAACATGAATTAGCATGAAGCTACCATGATAGCATGAAGCTAGCATGATGCTAACATGAATTAGCATGAAGCTAGCATGATGCTAACACAAATTAGCATGAAGCTAGCATGATGCTAACATGAATTAGCATGAAGCTAGCGTGAAGCTAACACGAATTAGCATGAAGTTAGCATGAAGCTAACACGAATTAGCATGAAGCTAGCATGAAGCTAACACGAATTAGCATGAAGCTAGCATGATGTTAACACGAATTAGCATGAAGCTAGCATGATGTTAACACGAATTAGCATGAAGCTAGCATGATGTTAACACGAATTAGCATGAAGCTAGCATGATGCTAACACGAATTAACATGAAGCTAGCATGAAGCTAACATGAATTAGCATGAAGCTAGCATGATGCTAACATGAATTAGCATGAAGCTAACATGATGCTTAAATGAATTAGCAAGTTAGCATAATGCTAACATGAATTAGCATGAAGCTAGCATGATGCTAACATGAATTAGCATGAAGCTAGCATGAAGTTAGCATGATTTAGCATGAAGTTAGCAAGATTTGTTATGAAATTAGCATAAAAGCTAGCATGAAACTAGCATGAAGCTAGTATGACTTAGCATGAAGCTAGCATAAGGCTAACATGACCAAAAGACCCAACCCCCATGCCTCTATGATGTTCGGATACAGAGATATAAGGCTTTGTTTATTATGTTGCTAGGGTGCTCATATTTGGTTGCTAGGGCCGTGGCTTAATACCTCAATAAGAATCCTCAGAGACTGATTGGATGCCTGAGTAAAATGAGCCCATCCCCATGTCTCTGTGACACTCTGCTGCAAAGATATCCATCTGGGCATTTTATAATGGCAGTCTATGGAAGATGTTGCTAGGGTGCCCAAAAATGGTTGCTAGGGGCGTGGCTTAATAGCTATGGGACGATCCTGAGAGACTGATTGGATGCCTGAGTAAAATGAGCCCACCCCCATGTCTCTACGACACTCTAAAGTGAAGATATTCCATCTGGGACGCTTTTATTCCCTTATATGGGCATGTTCCCTGCCCCATTATAAGTCAATGGGGAAATTTGGGTGCCTCTTACACCCCAGGGGTGAAACTTACATCCCAATATGATGTATGTTCTTACAGAGCCTGCCAGCCTCTTCAAATGTGGTAACCCACAAGTTTCTACAAATTCCTCGCTTGCAGCTATGACCAGTCAAAGTTGGTCGTAATGTTAAGTCAATGGAAAATTTGGGGAGTTTGAGCGCCCCGTTTAGGAATTCGGTAGGTCCCATCAGTTAGAAAAGATATAGCATAAATCTACGTACCAGTCTTAAAAGTTTTGTAAAGTTTTGTGGGTGTAGCTTGAAAGCTCTAGGAGGAGTTACTGTTAGAAAAAAGTGTGAACAGAAGAATAATAATAATAAGCTTAGATCGAAGAACAGTATGTTGGCTTTGTCAAGCCAACATAATAAGTTTAATAGCAATAACAATATATTGGCTTTTTCAAAGCCAACATAATAATAACTAGATAGAAAAGTTTGTTGACAAACTTTATGTTGGCTTGACAAAGCCTGGCCTGAACGTTAAAAACGGTTTGACAGAAGTTTAGTTTAGTAGGCTATCTGGCTGTTAGTATGTTTAAGTATGAAGCTAGCCTGATTTAGCATGAAGCTAGCATGATTAGCCTGAAGCTAGCATGAAGCTAACATGATTAGCATGAAGTTAGCATCAAGTTAGCATGATTAGCATGAAGCTAGCATGATGCTAACATGAAATAGCATGAAGCTAGCATGATGCTAACATGAATTAGCATGAAGCTAACATGAATAGCATGAAGCTAGCATCAAGTTAGCATGATTAGCATGAAGCTAGCATGATGCTAACAAGAATTAGCATGAAGTTAGCATGATGCTAACATGAATTAGCATGAAGCTAGCATGATGCTAACATGAATTAACATGAAGATAGCATGATGCTAACATGAATTAGCATGAATCTAGCATGATGCTAACATGAATTAGCATGAAGCTAGCATGATGCTAACATGAATTAACATGAAGCTAGCATGATGTTAACATGAAGCTAGCATGATGCTAACATGAAGCTAGCATGATGCTAACATGAAGCTAGCATGATGCTAACATGAAGCTAGCATGATGCTAACAAGAATTAACATGAAGCTAGCATTATGCTAACATGAATTAGCATGAAGCTAGCATGATGCTAACATGAATTAGAATGAAGTTAGCATGATGTTAACATGAATTAGCATTAAGCTAGCATGATGCTAACATGAATTAGCATGATGCTAACATGAATTAGCATGAAGCTAACATGATGCTAACATGAATTAGCATGAAGCTAGCATGATGCTAACATGAATTAGCATGAAGTTAGCATGATGTTAACATGAATTAGCATTAAGCTAGCATGATGCTAACATGAATTAGCATGATGCTAACATGAATTAGCATGAAGCTAACATGATGCTAATATGAATAAGCATGAAGCTAGCATGATTCTTAAATGAATTAGCATGAAGTTAGCATAATGCTAACATGAATTAGCATGAAGCTAGCATGATGTTAACATGAATTAGCACGAAGCTAACATGATGCTAATATGAATAAGCATGAAGCTAGCATGATGCTAAAATGAATTAGCATGAAGTTAGCATAATGCTAACATGAATTAGCATGAAGCTAGCATGATGTTAACATGATTTAGCATGAAGTTAGCAAGATATATTATGAAATTAGCATAAAGCTAGCATGAAACTAGCATGAAGCTAGTATGACTTAGCATGAAGCTAGCATAAGGCTAACATGACCAAAAGACCCAACCCCCATGTCTCTATGATGTTCGGATCCAGAGATATAAGGCTTTGTTTATTATGTTGCTAGGGTGCTCATATTTGGTTACTAGGGGCGTGGCTTAATACCTCAATAAGAATCCTTAGAGACTGATTGGATGCCTTAGTAAAATGAGCCTACCCCCATGTCTCTGTGACACTGTGCTGCAAAGATATTCATCTGGGTATTTTATAATGGCAGTCTATGGAAGATGTTGCTAGGGTGCCCAAAAATGGTTGCTATGGGCGTGGCTTAATAGCTATGGGACGATCCTGAGAGACTGATTGGATGCCTGAGTAAAATGAGCCCACCCCCATGTCTCTATGACACTGTAAAGCGAATATATTCCATCTGGAACGTTTTTATTCCCTTATATGGGCATGTTTCCTGCCCCATTATAAGTCAATGGGGAATTTTGGGGGCCTCTTACACCCCAGGGGTACAACTTACACCCCATTGTGAGGTATGTTCTCACAGTGCCTGCCAGCCTCTTCAAATGTGGTAACCCACAAGTTTCTACAAATTTCTCGCTCGCAGCTATGACCCGTCAAAGTTTGTCGCAATGTTAAGTTAATGGGACTTTTCGGAAGTTTTATGTCCCGTTTTAGGAATTCTGTAAGTCGGATCCCGTCAAAAAGATATAGCACACTTCTTCAGACCAGTTAGAATGTCCGTGGAAAATTTCGTGGATGTAGCTTGAAAGCTGTCGGACGAGTTAGCCGCAGAAATTTTAGTCTCAGAAGAAGAATAATAACTAGATAGGTACATTTCCTGAAGAAAATGTGAAGTGGTGCTTGCTGTGGCAAATTTCGGGGGACAAAATCTTCTAATAATGATTATTCTCCCAGTTACCAGTAAAACAGTCCAACCCCCGTGTCTCTACGATGTTCTGATGCGGAGATATAAGGCTTTGTTTACTCTGTTGCTAGGGTACTGTATTGGGTTACTAAGGAAAAAATTGGCATCCCATAGTGAATACACTGTGAGTCACGAGTCAAATGGTCCAACCCCCGTGTCTCTACGATGTTCTGATGCTGAGATATAAGGCTTTGTTTACTCCGTTGCTAGGGTACTGTATTTGGTTGCTATGGAAAAAAATGGCATCCCATAGTGATTACATGCCGAGTCACGAGTCAAACGGTCCAACCCCCGTGTCTCTACGATGTTCTGATGCGGAGATATAAGGCTTTGTTTACTCTGTTGCTAGGGTACTGTATTTGGTTGCTAGGGAAAAATTTGGCATCCCATAGTGATTACACACTGAGTCACGAGTCAAACGGTCCAACCCCCATGTCTCTACGATGTTCTGATGCTGAGATATAAGGCTTTGTTTACTCTGTTGCTAGGGTACTGTATTTGGTTGCTAGGGAAAAAAATTGGCATCCCATAATGATTACACTCCGAGTCACGAGTCAAACGGTCCAACCCCCGTGTCTCTACGATGTTCTGATGCGGAGATATAAGGCTTTGTTTACTCTGTTGCTAGGGTACTGTATTTGGTTGCTAGGGAAAAATTTGACATCCCATAGTGATAACACGCCGAGTCACTAGTCAAACGGTCCAACCCCCGTGTCTCTACATTGTTCTGATGCGGAGATATAAGGCTTTGTTTACTCTGTTGCTAGGGTACTGTATTTGGTTGCTAAGGAAAAAATTGGCATCCCATAATGATAACACTCTGAGTCACGAGTCAAATGGTCCAACCCCCGTGTCTCTACGATGTTCTGATGCGGAGATATAAGGCTTTGTTTACTCTGTTGCTAGGGTACTGTATTTGGTTGCTAGGGAAAAAATTGGCATCCCATAATGATTACACTCTGAGTCACTAGTCAAATGGTCCAACCCCCGTGTCTCTACGATGTTCTGATGCGGAGATATAAGGCTTTGTTTACTCTGTTGCTAGGGTACTGTATTTGGTTGCTAGGGAAAAAATTGGCATCCCATAGTGATTACACTCCGAGTCACGAGTCAAACGGTCCATCCCCCTTGTCTCTACGATGTTCTGATGCGGAGATATAAGGCTTTGTTTACTCTGTTGCTAGGGTACTGTATTTGGTTGCTAGGGAAAAAATTGGCATCCCATAATGATTACACTCCGAGTCACGAGTCAAACGGTCCAACCCCCGTGTCTCTAAGATGTTCTGATGTGGAGATATAAGGCTTTGTTTACTCTGTTGCTAGGGTACTGTATTTGGTTGCTAGGGAAAAAATTGGCATCCCATAATGATTACACTCCGAGTCACAAGTCAAACGGTCCAACCGCCGTGTCTCTACGATGTTCTGATGCGGAGATATAAGGCTTTGTTTACTCTGTTGCTAGGGTACTGTATTTGGTTGCTAGGGAAAAAATTGGCATCCCTTAATGATTACACCCCGAGTCAAGAGTCAAACTGTCCAACCCCCGTGTCTCTACGATGTTCTGATGCGGAGATATAAAGCTTTGTTTACTCTGTTGCTAGGGTACTGTATTTGGTTGCTATGGAAAAAATTGGCATCCACTAGTGATTACACTCCGAGTCACGAGTCCAACGGTCCAACCCCCGTGTCTCTACGATGTTCTGATGCGGAGATATAAAGCTTTGTTTACTCTGTTGCTAGGGTAATGTATTTGGTTGCTAGGGAAAAAATTGGCATCCCATAATGATTACACGCCAAGTCACGAGTCAAACGGTCCAACCCCCGTGTCTCTACGATGTTCTGATGCGGAGATATAAGGCTTTGTTTACTCTGTTGCTAGGGTACTGTATTTGGTTGCTAGGGAAAAAATTGGCATCCCATAATGATTACACGCCAAGTCACGAGTCAAACGGTCCAACCCCCGTGTCTCTACGATGTTCTGATGCGGAGATATAAAGCTTTGTTTACTCTGTTGCTAGGGTACTGTTTTTGGTTGCTAGGGGAAAAAATGGCATCCCATAATGATTACACTCCGAGTCAAGAGTCAAACGGTCCAACCCCCGTGTCTCTACGATGTTCGGATGCCGAGATATAACTGTTTGAATTTTATGTTGCTAGGGTGCTCAAAAGTGGTTGCTAGGGGCGTGGCTTAATACCTATGTAAGGATCCTGAGAGACTGATTGGATGCCTGAGTAAAATGAGCCCACCCCCATGTCTCTATGACACTGTGGTGCAAAGATATCCATCTGGGCATTTTATAATGGCAGTCTATGAGAGATGTTGCTAGGGTGCCCAAAATTGTTGCTAGGGGCGTGGCTTAATAGCGTTGGGATGATCCTGAGAGACTGATTGGATGCCTGAGTAAAATGAGCCCACCCACTTATCTCTACGACACTGTAAAGCAAAGATATCCCATCTGGAACTGTTTTATTCCCTTATATGGGCATGTTTCCTGCCCCATTATAAGTCAATGGGAAATTTCGGGTGCCTCTAACACCCCAGGGGTACAACTTACACCCCAATGTGATGTATGTTCTTACAGAGTCTACCACCCTCTTCAAATGTTGTAACCTACATGTTTCTACAAAATCATCGAGCGGCGCTATGACCCGTCAAAGTTCGGGTCAATGTTAAGTCAATGGGATTTTTCGGGTGGTTTTTCGCCCCCCTTTCGGAAATCCTGCACCCGATCGCTTATAAAAGTCATAGCACACCTCTCCTCAATAAACCGGTCAATTTGAGCCCTCTTTCATGGGACTGTGACAAAGCGTGCGGGACGAGTTACGCGCCAAACTTTTTTGCGACATAAGAATAAAGATATAATAAGTATGCACAATAGTAATAGTGATGCCTTGCATAAATGCAAGCACCACTAACTAGATAGGTACATTTCCTGAAGAAAATGTGAAGTGGTGCTTGCCGTGGCAAATTTCGGGGGACAGTATATGTTTATACTCCATACCACAAGTAAAAAATCCAACCCCCGTGTCTCTACGATGTTCTGATGCGGAGTTATAAGGCTTTGTTTACTCTGTTGCTAGGGTACTGAATTTGGTTGCTAGGGGAAAAAATGGCATCCACTAATGATTACACTCCGAGTCACGAGTCAAACGGTCCAACCCCCGTGTCTCTACGATGTTCTGATGCGGAGATATAAGGCTTTGTTTACTCTGTTGCTAGGGTACTGTATTTGGTTGCTAGGGGAAAAAATGGCATCCACTAGTGATTACACTCCGAGTCACGAGTCAAACGGTCCAACCCCCGTGTCTCTACGATGTTTTGATGCAGAGATATAAGGGTTTGTTTACTCTGTTGCTAGGGTACTGTATTTGGTTGCTAGGGAAAAAAATGGCATCCACTAGTGATTACTCTCCGAGTCATAAGTCAAACGGTCCAACCCCCGTGTCTCTACAATGTTCTGATGCGGAGATATAAGGCTTTGTTTACTCTGTTGCTAGGGTACTGTATTTGGTTGCTAGGGAAAAAATTGGCATCCCATAGTGATTACACTCTGAGTCATGAGTCAAACGGTCCAACCCCCGTGTCTCTACAATGTTCTGATGCGGAGATATAAGGCTTTGTTTACTCTGTTGCTAGGGTACTGTATTTGGTTGCTAGGGAAAAAATTGGCATCCCATAATGATTACACGCTGAGTCACGAATCAAACGGTCCAACCCCCGTGTCTCTACAATGTTCTGATGCGGAGAAATAAGGCTTTGTTTACTCTGTTGCTAGGGTACTGTATTTGGTTGCTAGGGAAAAAATTGGCATCCCATAGTGATTACACTCTGAGTCATGAGTCAAACGGTCCAACCCCCGTGTCTCTACAATGTTCTGATGCGGAGATATAAGGCTTTGTTTACTCTGTTGCTAGGGTACTGTATTTGGTTGCTAGGGAAAAAATTGGCATCCCATAATGATTACACGCTGAGTCACGAGTCAAATGGTCCAACCCCCGTGTCTCTACGATGTTCTGATGTGGGGATATAACTGTTTGAATTTTATGTTGCTAGGGTGCTCAAAAGTGGTTGCTAGGGGCGTGGCTTAAAACCTATGTAAGGATCCTGAGAGACTGATTGGATGTCTGAGTAAAATGAGCCCACCCCAATGTCTCTATGACACTGTGGTGCAAAGATATCCATCTGGGCATTTTATAATGGCAGTCTATGGGAGATGTTGCTAGGGTGCCCAAAATTGTTGCTAGGGGCGTGGCTTAATATATCTGAGATGATCCTGAGAGACTGATTGGATGCCTGAGTAAAATGAGCCCACCCACTTATCTCTACGACACTGTAAAGCAAAGATATCCCATCTGGAACAATTTTATTCCCTTATATGGGCGTGTTCCCTGCCCCATTATAAGTCAATGGGAAATTTTGGGTGCCTCCTACAGCCCAGGGGTACAACTTACACCCCATTGTGATGTATGTTCTTACAGAGTCTACCACCCTCTTTAAATGTTGTAACCCACATGTTTCTACAAAATCCTTGAGCGGAGCTATGACTCGTCAAAGTTCGGCCCAATGTTAAGTCAATGGGATTTTTCGGGTGATTTTTTGCCCCCCTTTCGGAAACCCTGCACCCGATCACTTATAAAAGATATAGCCACCATCTCCTCAATAAGCCGGTTGATTTGAGCCCTCTTTCATGGGTCTACGACAAACCGTGCGGGACGAGTTACGCGCCGAAATTTTGTCCAGAAATAAGAATAAAAACTAGATAGGTACATTTCCTGAAGAAAATGTGAAGTGGTGCTTGCCGTGGCAAATTTCGGGGGAACAATATATGATTATACTCTAAGTCATGAGTCAAACGGTCCAACCCCCGTGTCTCTACGATGTTCTGATGCGGAGATATAAGGCTTTGTTTACTCTGTTGCTAGGGTACTGTATTTGGTTGCTAGGGAAAAAATGGCATCCCATAGTGATTACACTCTGAGTCACGCGTCAAACGGTCCAACCACATGTCTCTACGATGTTCTGATGCGGAGATATAAGGCTTTGTTTACTCTGTTGCTAGGGTACTGTATTTGGTTGCTAGGGAAAAAAATGGCATCCACTAGTGATTACCCTCCGAGTCACGAGTCAAACGGTCCAACCCCCGTGTCTCTACGCTGTTCTGATGCAGAGATATAAGGCTTTGTTTACTCTGTTGCTAGGGTACTGTATTTGGTTGCTAGGGAAAAAAATGGCATCCCATAGTGATTACACTCTGAGTCACGAGGCAAACGGTCCAACCCCCGTGTCTCTACGATGTTCTGATGCGGAGATATAAGGCTTTGTTTACTCTGTTGCTAGGGTACTGTATTTGGTTGCTAGGGAAAAAATTGGCATCCCATAATGATTACACTCTGAGTCACTAGTCAAATGGTCAAACCCCCGTGTCTCTACGATGTTCTGATGCGGAGATATAAGGGTTTGTTTACTCTGTTGCTAGGGTACTGTATTTGGTTGCTAGGGAAAAAATTGGCATCCCATAATGATTACACTCCGAGTCACGAGTCAAACGGTCCAACCCCCGTGTCTCTACGATGTTCTGATGCGGAGATATAAGGCTTTGTTTACTCTGTTGCTAGGGTACTGTATTTGGTTGCTAGGGAAAAAATTGGCATCCCATAATGATTACACTCTGAGTCACTAGTCAAACAGTCCAACCCCCGTGTCTCTACGATGTTCTGATGCGGAGATATAAGGCTTTGTTTACTCTGTTGCTAGGGTACTGTATTTGGTTGCTAGGGAAAAAATTGGCATCCCATAATGATTACACTCTGAGTCACGAGTCAAACGATCCAACCCCCGTGTCTCTACGATGTTCTGATGCGGAGATATAAGGCTTTGTTTACTCTGTTGCTAGGGTACTGTATTTGGTTGCTAGGGAAAAAATTGGCATCCCATAATGATTACTCTCCGAGTCACGAGTCAAACGGTCCAACCCCCGTGTCTCTACGATGTTCGGATGCCGAGATATAACTGTTTGAATTTTAAGTTGCTAGGGTGCTCAAAAGTGGTTGCTAGGGGCGTGGCTTAATACCTATGTAAGGATCCTGAGAGACTGATTGGATGCCTGAGTAAAATGAGCCCACCCCCATGTCTCTATGACAGTGTGATGCAAAGATATCCATCTGGGCATTTTATAATGGCAGTCTATGGGAGATGTTGCTAGGGTGCCCAAAATTGTTGCTAGGGGCGTGGCTTAATAGCTCTGGGATGATCCTGAGAGACTGATTGGATGCCCGAGTGAAATGAGCCCACCCACTTATCTCTACGACACTGTAAAGCAAAGATATCCCATCTGGAACTGTTTTATTCCCTTATATGGGCATGTTTCCTGCCCCATTATAAGTCAATGGGCAATTTCGGGTGCCTCTTACACCCCAGGGGTACAACTTACACCCCATTGTGATGTATGTTCTTACAGAGTCTACCACCCTCTTCAAATGTTGTAACCCACGTGTTACTACAAAATCCTCGAGTGGAGCTATGAATGGTCAAAGTTGGGCGCAATGTTAAGTCAATGGGATTTTTCGGGTGGTTTTTCGCCCCCTTTTCGAAAATCCTGCACCCGATCCCTTAAAAAAGATATAGCACACCATTCCTCAATAAACCGGTCAATTTGGGCCCTCTTTTATGGGTCTACGACAAACCGTGTGGGACGAGTTACGCGCCGAAATTTATGCGACATAAGAATAAAGATATAAAAATAACTAGATAGAAAAGTTTGTTGACAAACTTTATGTTGGCTTGACAAAGCCTGGCCTGAACGTTATAAACGGTTTGACAGCAGTTTAGTTTAGTAGGCTATCTGGCTGTTAGTATGTTTAAGTATGAAGCTAGCCTGATTTAACATAAAGTTAGCATGATTAGCCTGAAGCTAGTATGAAGCTAACATGATTAGCATGAAGCTAACATGATTAGCATGAAGCTAGCATCAAGTTAACATGATTAGCATGAAGCTAGCATGATGCTAACATGAAATAGCTTGAAGCTAGCATGATGCTAACACGAATTAGCATGAAGCTAGCATGAAGCTAACATGATTAGCATGAAGCTAACATGATGCTAACATGAATTAGCATGAAGTTAGCATGAAGCTAACATGATGCTAACATGAATTAGCATGAAGCTAGCATGATAAAGCTAACATGAATTAGCATGAAGCTAGCATGATGCTAACATGAATTAACATGAAGCTAGCATGATGCTAACATGAATTAGCATGAAGTTAGCATGAAGCTAGTATGATGCTAACATGAATTAGCATGAAGCTAGTATGATGCTAACATGAATTATCATGAAGCTAGCATGATGCTAACATGAATTAGCATGAAGCTAGCATGATGCTAACATAAATTAGCATGAAGCTAGCATGATGCTAACATAAATTAGCATGAAGCTAGCATGATGCTAACATGAATTAGCATGAAACTAGCATGATGCTAACATGAATTAGCATGAAGCTAGCATTAAGCTAACATGAATTAGCATGAAGCTAGCATGATGCTAACATGAATTAACATGAAGCTAGCATGATGCTAACATGAATTAGCATGAAGTTAGCATGAAGCTAGCATGATGCTAACATGAATTAGCATGAAGTTAGCATGAAGCTAGCATGATGCTAACATGAATTAGCATGAAGCTAGCATGATGCTAACATGAATTAACATGAAGCTAGCATGATGCTAACATGAATTAGCATGAAGCTAGCATGATGCTAACATGAATTAGCATGAAGCTAGCATGATGCTAACATGAATTAGCATGACGCTAGCATGATGCTAACATGAATTAGCATGAAGCTAGCATGATGCTAACATGAATTAGCATGAAGCTAGCATGATGCTAACATGAATTAGCATGAAGCTAGCATGATGCTAACATGAATAAGCATGAAGTTAACAAGATTTATTATGAAATTAGCCTAAAGCTAGCATGAAACTAGCATGAAGCTAGTATGACTTAGCTTGAAGCTAGCATGAAGCTAACATGACCAAAAGACCCAACCCCCATGTCTCTATGATGTTCGGATCCAGAGATATAAGGCTTTGTTTATTATGTTGCTAGGGTCCTCATATTTGGTTGCTAGGGGCGTGGCTTAATAGCTCAATAAGAATCCTTAGAGACTGATTGGATGCCTGAGTAAAATGAGCCCACTCCCATGTCTCTGTGACACTGTGCTGCAAAGATATCCATCTGGGCATTTTATAATGGCAGTCTATGGGAGATGTTGCTAGGGTGCCCAAAAATGGTTGCTAGGGGCGTGACTTAATTGCTATGGGATGATCCAGAGAGACTGATTGGATGCCTGAGTAAAATGAGCCCACCCCCATGTCTCTATGACACTGTAAAGCGAAGATATTCCATCTGGAACGTTTTTATTCCCTTATATGGGCGTGTTTCCTGCCCCGTTATAAGTCAATGGGGAATTTTGGGGGCCTCCTACACCCCAGGGGTGAAACTTACACCCCAATGTGAGGTATGTTCTCACAGTGCCTGTCAGCCTCCTTAAATATGGTAAGCCACAAGTTTCTACAAATTTCTCACTCGGAGCTATGACCTGTCAAAGTTTGTCGCAATGTTAAGTTAATGGGACTTTTCGGAAGTTTTATGTCCCGTTTTAGGAATTCTGTAAGTCGGATCCCGTCAAAAAGATATAGCACACTTCTTTAGACCAGTCAGAATGTCCGTGGAAAATTTCGTGGATGTAGCTTGAAAGCTGTCGGACGAGTTAGCCGCAGAAATTTTAGTCTCAGAAGAAGAAGAAGAAGAAGAAGAAGAAGAAGAAGAAGAAGAAGAAGAAGAATAATAAGTTTAAATACAATATCAGTATGTTGGCTTTGTCAAGCCAACATAATAATAATAATATCCCTGAGGAATAGTAATAGTGATGCCTTGCATAAATGCAAGCACCACTAATAACTAGATATTAAAGTTTGAAGACAAACTTTATGTTGGCTTGAAAAAGCGAGTCTGAACATTTTTAACAATTTCACAGGATAAACGTTTACTTGAGAAGTTTAGTTTAGTCTAGCTGTTTGCATGTTTTAGTATGATGCTAGCATGATTAAACAAAGTTACAATGACTTAACATGAAGCTAACACCATTTAACATCATTTAACAAAGTTAACAGTATGTTAGCATAATTTAGAATGAAGTTAGCATGATTTAGCATAAAGTTAGCATGATTTAATACAAAGCTATAGCCTATAGTTTAGCATGAAGCTCCCTGCTGAAAAAAACTGCATCACACCAGCATGTATCAGCGTGGAAATTATGCTGGTTTGATGCTGGTTTAGCTGGTGGTTACAAGCACCAAAACACAACATATGCTGGTCTTGCTGGTATGACCAGCATGGGATGCTGGTGCTACTGCTTGTTTGGTGCTGGTTTAGCTTGTGCTAATGCTGGTGCTGATGCTGGTTTAGCTTGTGTTCAGTAGCTAACCAGCACCAAAACACAACATATGCCGGTCTTGCTGGTAGGCTATGCTGCTTTGTTCAGCAGGGCTAGCTTGATTTAATATGAGGCTAGCTAGGATGATTAGCTAGGATGCTGCTATGCAGTTGCTATGTAATTGTAAGCTACAAGATCAGAGTATGCAGTAAACATGAAGGTCTTGATGCTTGAAACTTCAATATATTTAAATTCATTATTAGTTGGGAAAACATTTATGCAGCATTTTTCGGACAATAATGTAATGCATAATGATATTCATGTTTTTTTACGTCTGGGAACTGATACACAGTATACTTTAATGCACACTGCTGTTGTTTGTATGTGAATATTGATGCATCTTTTCCTTTATCTATGTTTTAGACAAGATAAATAGGATGTTGACCTTTGATTTTTCCCAGCTGGTGCTTTACTGCAACATCTATGTGAATTGTTTGCCATTTAAGAGGTTCACAAATAGTCACTAGGATAATGACACTGATGATAGTGTGTCTGTACCTATCAGTGCCATCTTATCACTGTGTAATATTTTAGGCCAGAGCTTCCCAAACTTAACACTGGTAAGCCCCCCCAAAAACATAGCAAAAGCTCCACGACCCCCCCCCCCCCCATTTGTAGTATAACATATCTTTTTAATAAAGCCGATTGTCTCTTTGCACATTACCAACATTTAATAACCAGTTTTTAAGAATCTCACGTGAATCATGAGAACTATGGAAAGTATTTTATATTCTGTTGAAAGATGACGTAAAAATTCTTTACAAATAAATGAAGAGTTTTGTTGCAAAACGAGATAAATCGATTTTTTTACATTTTTGTGAAAATATGTTTATTATTATGTTATCATGTTATTATTTTGTTTTATGGTGCTACTTAGCTGTATGTTTTAAGTTATGAAGGTTTAAATCAAAACAAAACAACTGCAGTTGAATTGAAATTAATTGGAATGCACAACCAAAAAACAAGATTTCTGAACATTTAAAAAAATGGTGGTTATCTCGTTTTGCAACGAAACTCTTCATATATAAAACCATAACCCTACATACTTTCTGCATAGTATTTACCATTATAACACAAAGGGGTGGTTTCCCGGACAAGGATTAGACTAGTCCTAGACTAAAATAAATATAAGAGCTGTCCAAACTGAAAACAACATGCACTGACATATCTTAAAATACATCAGTGCCCTTTGTTTTTCCTTAAAATGCACGCCAGTATGTTTTTAGTAAGGCATGTTTATTCAAACTAGTTATATTTCATAATTAAACTAAGGCCTTGTCCTGTCTTAAGCTAATCCCAGTCTGGGAAACCACCCAAAAGTGTGTAACAGAAGCTACATAGCTCACAAATAGTTCATAAATCTATTGCAATTAATTACATAACTATGTTAAAAAATATTTAAAAAAAATATAAAAACGTTTAAGCAATGTATCTCACCTCAGTATAATAAAAAAATGAAATAAATATAAATAAATATAAATATATACATAAATACGCTTTAAAATCACATGATTTTTTTATTTAGCCTAGTCAAGGTCCCCCGCAGTACTGCGACGGCCCACTGGGGGGCAGCGGCCCACAGTTTGGGAAGCACTGTTTAAGGCAAAGAATTTATCAATTTATTGTAGAATTGTCCATTTTGGGCATTTCTCAAAGTTAATCAATTAAATAAAATAACGAACAAAATGATAAGCATTTTATATATATAAGAGCAAATGAGTTCATATGGCCATTGATAGCATTATATTTATTTTATTTTCATTTATATTACTGTTTAAGGAAGGTTTTCTTGTTTTATTATTTTTAATATTATGGTTTAATATTGTCTGCCCCGTATCCAAAGCTCAAATGTGATAATATTTTATATATATTTTTTAAATACTTTTGTTACACGACTAGTATTCTGGTATTAGGTAACATCACGTGATTAATTCAAACCAATGAGACGACAGCTTTGGACGAGAGTCTGTATAGCTAATGAGCTTGCTTCCGGTTCTCACTGGTTTTACCTTCACTGAGCGAGCGCCACTTTCTCAGCTATCTCTTGAGGTAGGTCAAATTTCCTCATAAAAGTCTTAAAATTTCACAGACAGACGGTGGATTAATCAATTTGATGATTTTAAATATGTCGATTGTTAATTTAGATGAGTGTAATATTACTTACGTTTAAACAATAAAAAAATATAACGGATTATCTTCTGCTATCATTGTTTTCTGAGGTAAATTATGCGTTGGAAAAAAAACAAACGGATAGTTCAAATAATTGTAGCCTAAGAAATTGTGGCTAAAGCCCATTTTTATTGTTTATATGATTTTAGTTTGATATATTGTTAATGTGAACCGTTAAACGGACGGACCGACCGAACAATTTCAGTGAGGGAAAAGGTAACCGTTAACTTAAGTGGTTGTCAGACACTCAGGCGTCTGCCTGTTTTTGGTAACAAAAATCAGCTTAACCGAGGTTATATGGATGGTAGGAACAACCACTTAAGTTGTGGACTAACATATGCAATTATATATAATAAATGCATGGTATCGTCTATAGAAGAATAACATAACGTTACGTTACTCGAAGCTACAGTGACATCTGCAGGCGAGGCTTTACTTAAATGCCTTGTTTGTTCATGAGTTTTTGACGTGTTTCATATTTTATCATAGTTTTTTACGTTCATTTTGAAGTTATGGTAACTTAACTTATTTGTTTAAGATACGTTTGGTAGGCGCGAACCCGGGAGGTCGCGCCCAGCTTGAGCTTCCGCATTATTAACACTGTTAGCTTCACTGTTATTTGCGATAGACGAAAAATGTTTGAATAAAGAGCCTAGGTAGGGGGAAGTACACAAAATACATGCGTTTTTTTCTAGTGTAACGTTTATTAATATGTTGGAGACAATTCCTCAAAATATACTTTATAAAATATACTATTGTAAAAAGAATATGGTTGGTATATCAACCCTTATGATTTGATAATAATGTATGTTTTTTTTTTCTCTTTCCCCTGTACTTTTGTTACATCATTTTTTTGCTGTCTAGACATTTTTGTGGTAAGTCATTTTATATAACAATCTCTGTTGCAACATAATACTTTTTTTCTGAACAGTTAACCTTGCACATGATATTTAAGTAGTAATGTTTAATTTTTCTTTCTTTTGCTCTTTTGAAAACTTTAACTGCTTTAGCTAAGTAAGTATTATTTTTGAATGTCAAATTCTTACTAAATGTACAAGCTGTGACATATTTTATTTAGATATTTAGTGACCATTTCTTTTTCTTCTGTTTGATTTTCTCTAGACCTCAGCCAAATTCCTGGTTTTGCTGTGCAACAGCACCTATTTAATAAAAATTTTTATAGCGAACCCAAAGGCTCTTTTCAGAGCCATCCACATTGCGTCACTGGTAAGTCATTTTCAATTACTTTTGAATCAGTAATTGCCTAATGACATTATAACATTGTTTTTCTGTTAATGTAACAGATATTGTTTACCAATGTTTATTGTTGTTTGTCAGTTTTGGCCATTTCAGCATGTTTGAAATAGGGGTGTAACGGTTCAAATTACTCACGTTTCGGTGCGTATCACGGCTTAGGGTCACAGTTTCAGTACACATTGGTCACAACAGGCTGCTTTACAAAAATAAAAACCTAAGCCGTTTTTAACCTCTGCCAAAATCAACATTTTCACTTAAGAGCACTTGTATTATTATACTATACCAGCTTTACTGTGCAATTTAATATGAACATAAAATAGCTTAGAACACTGGGTTACTTTTTATATTCTATGCCGCTATCTTCAAGTTTTTTTTTTGCAAGAAGATAGGTTTGTTAAAATTCAAACACAGAAGGCAATTTGTGCTGTTTCTGTCTCACCTGCGATCGTGTGCTATCAACAAAACCCTGGTGATGACGTGTAAAGCGACTCGTCATATTAGATGTATTGCCTTAGGCATACAGCACTTCCGAATTTTACAGTTTTGTCCACATTTTCTTGAGCATCGCTGCTGCAGTAGACTTAAATGCAGCTGGGCATCACTCTGTTAGCGTCTTTTCTCCTTCGTTTGCTGTGCTAAACGGTCTGTGAAACACACAAACACGCGAGGATGAACTGTGAGGTTGACAACAAATTTGCATACTTCGAGTTGATTGGACAGGTACTCTCACCTTAACACATGCAGAGATTATTCAGAACCATACATTAGCTTTTTTATGCATCGTTTTTTCACCAAACTATAATAGAAATGTGTGGTAGAATTAAACACGGTGCACGTGCGTCCCAAACTGTGGGCGGAAAACAGGACGATTCGATTCTTTACCGAGAACCGTTACACTCCTAGTTTGAAAGTAAAACTGACTTTATTGAAGATGTACTCCACCTTCAGAAATAAAAATGATAGATTTTTTTACTTAGCCCCATCTAAGTCATCTAAGGTGTTTATGCCTTTTTTTCATCAGCTGAACACAATCAGAGTTCTAATTATTAATATCCTGGCTCCTTTTTGCTTTGTAATAAGTTTGATCATGGACCAAACATTTACGATCTCAAAAAGGTCCATCCATCCATCATTAAAGTAATCCATATACAACCCAGTGGTTTAATAAATGTATTTAGAAGCAAAGTATAAGGTTTATAAGAAAAAGTTTAGTTCTGAGCACTTTTAGTGATTAGTTACATATACGTAATTTTATAAAACAAAATCAACTATAGATTTAAATATAGTGGTATGTAAAATCTTATTGGTTCTTGTGTTTCATCATGAGTTGTGACAAAACTGACAGTCGTTAGACACTAAATGTTTTATTGTCTGTTTATTTAAGGTATGTTTTGTAACTAAAAGGTCAAAATATGAATTGTTTTTTTATTAACCCACTGGATACATTAAATTTTGATTACTTTAATAATGGATGGATGCAGTTTTTGGAGCTTCTAAACATTTGGTCTCTGATCAGAGCCATTACAAAGCAAGGAACAGCCAGGGTATTATTTAATATAGGTCTGGTTGTATTCAACTGAACAAAGAAAGACAAACATCTTGGATGACAAGGGGGTGAGTTAAAAAAAAAATTTAATTCTGAAGATGGCATTTTACAGTTTAGGTTCTATTGTGTTGCCTGATGCGATAATTTATTAAATTAACAATCTTTACATTAATACCACAGGAAAGGGAACATTTTGAACAGGAATATCATATAATTACTTGTTTATTCTGAAGCATATGTGACTAACTAGATCATTTTGGGTACGACTAAATAAGATCAAGACTTAATTTTTACCAATTATTATAGGACAGCAGAAACACTGAAGTTTGAATGACATAATACTGCACATTGTGGACCTTTGTATTTAGAAACTATTTAGACCCCCTACACAGTTCAATTTTGTTAGGTCTCAATCTGATACTACAATAATCCCCCCCCCCCCCCGCCCCTCTTATTATTAATCTGCACTCAGTACCCCATTATGAGAAACTGAAAACAGGATTTTGGAAATGTCTAAATGTATTTAAAAGAAGAAAAAAAAATGAAATTATTCAGACACTTTACTTGGTAGTTAGTTGAAGCACTTTTTGCAGCAAGTACAGCCTCGAGTCTTTTTGGGAATGACGCAACAAGCTTTGCACATCTGGATTGAAGGAATTTCTGCCATTCTTCCTTTTAAATCCTTTCAAGCTCAGTGAGTTTGGATGTGAACTGTCGGCTGACAGCCATTTTCAGGTCTCTCCAGAGATGCTTGGTGAGGTTGAAGTCAGGGCTTTGGTTGGTCCACTTCTCGCATAGTTGTCCCTAAACCACTACTGTGTTGTCCTTGTTCTTTGCTTAGGGTCATTTTGATAAGGTTTTAGTGAGGATATCTCAGTGGACTCGAGTCAAGGTGTAGAAAATCTCGGCATTGATCAACACAAATAAATGGCACCTAAACAAAATTTCTAGTGTTATCGCAAAGGGTCTGAATACTTAAGTAAATGTGAAATTATTTTTTTTCATTTAAAACATTTTACAGAAATGTCTTAAATTCAGTTTTCACTTTGTCATTATGGGGTACTAGATGTTGATTAATGAGAATGATTTAAAATTTTTTTTTTTTTGAGTCAGAACATTTTAATTAGGCATTGAAAAGCTGCATCTGACATGGGACTTTTATTAACACACCCCCAGGTTCACAGACAAGGTTTAGTAAAACACATCTTAAGATATGCCAGTGCCATTGATTTGTCTTATGATACACACCAGTAATGTCTTCTTCAAAGGAGTGCTTTTTAAAGATGCTTAATAGGCTTGTCTGTGAAACCAGTCCACAGTGTTTAATATTGTGACAACTGCATTATCTTTGGAAAGTAATATAAGTTTAAATTCTTGAGGTATATATAAATTATTAAAAGGATTAATGCAAACATAACAAATTTGCAAATAAAGTAAAGGGGTTTAAGTACTTTCTAAATACACTGTAAATGTGGTCATGCCTACTTTGAACTAATTTGTCGTTTTTGTTGATTTTGTTTTTCCTAGATTGGACATCTAATTCATCTTTGTAAGTAACAGTTACATATTTCACATTTAAAGCATTAGTTCATCTTATGTTTATCAGCTTACCCCCAGGCCGTCCAAGATGTAGGTGAATTTGTAATTTTAAATTCTTGAGGTATATATAAATTATAAAAAGGATTAATGCAAACATAACAAATTTGCAAATAAAGTAAAGGGGTTTAAGTACTTTCTAAATACACTGTAAATGTGGTCATGCCTACTTTGAACTAATTTGTCGTTTTTGTTGATTTTGTTTTTCCTAGATTGGACATCTAATTCATCTTTGTAAGTAACAGTTACATATTTCACATTTAAAGCAATAATTCATCTTATGTTTATCAGCTTACCCCCAGGCCATCCAAGATGTAGGTGAATTTGTTTCTTCAGTAAAACACAAATATAGATTTTTAACTCCCAACTGTTTCAGTCTGTCAGATGTATAATGCATGTGGGTGGTAACAAAACTTAGAGGAATGTACAGACAAATCCAAATTAAACTCTGCGGCTCATGACGACAACTCAATGTCCTAAGATACGAAACGATCGGTTTGTGCAAGAAACCGAAAAGTATTTATATAATTTTTTTACCTTCAATACAGCACTATGCCTAAAGGAGTACGTGTGTACACATCTTCTTCTTGGTGTTTAAGGGTGGGTTGCAAACCAACTTCATAAGAGCATACCGCCACCTACTATATCGGTGCCCCGTATAGTGCTTATGCACCCTCATGCAGTGCACCCGATACAATAGGTGGCAGTATGCACCTATGAAGTTGGTTCGCAACCTGTTGGTTCAGTTTTATCTCTTAGGACATTGATGTGTCGTCACGAGCCGCAGAGTTATTTTTCTCTATCAAATTTTAATACCATCCACATGCATATTCACTGAGAGACTGAAGGGTTGGAGTTAAAAATCTACATTTGTGTTTTACTGAAGAAACAAAGTCACCTACAATTCGGATGGCCTGATGGTAAGCTGATAAACATAAAAATTTAATTTTTAGACAAACTATTGCTTTAACAATGGGGGAGAGATGACTGGGATTTTATTAAAATAATTTTCCTAAGGCTGAATAATATTACTCAACATAAAATTTGTACAGATTAAAAAATTACTACATATCACATACCTGGCTGTCAGAATATTGCGCATTACATGCCCAAAACATAAGATCATACATCGTCCTGCTGTCTAGTCAATCTGAACACAACAAACCCATGTGTAGTCACATCCTTGTTTCTGCCAAAATGGCAAAGCCAATATGGTTTAAAGGTAGCATCTAGTAACTGCAATGCACAATTGATTTTCACTGCCTGGTTACTTTATGACCTCCATGAAGGAACATACACTATTAAATTTAATCAGCAGTTTGCATGGAAAATGAAAAATATTATATGATTTTAAAAGAAGAAATCAGAGTCAGTTTGTGTCATACACTTAACACTGTACAGAGCAT
The DNA here is from genome assembly GCF_027580225.2 of Misgurnus anguillicaudatus. Lineage (NCBI taxonomy): Eukaryota > Metazoa > Chordata > Actinopteri > Cypriniformes > Cobitidae > Misgurnus > Misgurnus anguillicaudatus. The sequence goes on from NW_027395279.1 coordinate 2,541,792, forward strand.
CAGCTTTTGACTGCCCCACCCTTAACAGAATGGACATACAGACTGGACCTATATTCTGTGTAACCAAGATAATTCAGCCTTTTCAAAAACTGATATTAGAGTGTAGTTTTAATATGATCTTAATACTTTGAGTTTAAACAAAAATTTTAACTTATTTTTGTCCTGCAATATGTTTTGTACAATTAAGTATGTACTGTTAATCATTCTGTAATATGCGTGCTATTTTGACTTTAGAATGTAACTAACTTGTTTTTTTTCTCTTTGTGTTGTGTTTGTTTGTCATGTCCTGTCCTGACCTTTATATACATTTTCTTTCAAACTTTTATCTTGCTAAAATCATTGCTTCTCTTCTATTCTGTACTTTTACTTCACAAACACCTGGCTGCGCATTTCAAAACGTTGCTGCTTTGCTTGCTTGCTTCCTCTTCAAACGCATCCAAACCGCATTTAAACACTGCAAAACATGCCATGCATACCCAAGCAGCTTGCCTCTTAAAAACTGCCAGGAAACCAAAAAAATCACCGATTCAACTAAAAAAACAAAGCCTACAATTTCTACCCAAAAAAAAACGACCCAATTTTTTACCCCACCCAACCAATCTGTTGCCCTAACCCCCATACACCGACTTTCCCCAAAACAGAACGTCCCTTTAACTTTTTGCTTTGACAGAAAAAGTGAGAACAGAACTACCTACAGCTCCAGTGTGCCCTGCTGCCTTGAGTGTCTTCACAAAGCAACGTTGATTAGAGGACTGCGTTGGGAAATCAACACCATCAACACACACAATAATTTACTATAGTTTTAAAATTACATAATTTCCTATAGTCTTTTAGACTGCTTATAATAGATAATACACATTACAGTACTTTTAAAAGTCATTAATATATCAGTAAAAAAAAAATTGTTTTTGAAGTTCATCTTTGAAACGTATTACATTTATATCTGAGTCTTTTCACATTTGCTTATACTCTACTAATTAATTGCATTAGTAATATTGCCTTTGGTTATCATTTCTGTACAATATTGGGGTTAACAGTTCAACAGTTCCATTGCTATAGTCTTGTGTGTTTGTATATCTAATTTCTTGACTGTTTTAACGGTGAAATTTTAGTACAGTACTTTAATATATCAGTAAAATATTCTAAGTTTGACTGTTGTTGTAACTGCTATTTGAATAGACTACATTTAAAGGTCATTAACCTGTTAGCCCTCATTCCATTTTCCGAACCCCCCCACAAAAACTGTCATAGCCAAACTAAAATAGATACAGTTTATGAAGTCTTTGCACTAAAAGCATAAGTTTGGTCTCATTTGAAAGCAGACACTTGGAAGTTTATTAAGAGGTGAACATTAGTTACTGTCATAATGAAAAAAGATGTTATAGAGAGCTTAAATTATACTTTTTTATAAACTCCACCAAACATGTATGAAATATTGTTATGAAAATCTAAATGAAATTGGCCTTGGAGCAATCTAGAAATGCTCTGCAGTTAAAGCCACAGGTCTGACCATGTTCTGTTTTAAATCTGAAGATGATACCTCTAAAACTCTGTATTTTATGAAATGTTTTTTAGACCCATGTCATGTAAATTTATTTAGAGAAAACAGCAAAAATGCTAAGCTAATGTTTGTTTATTTATATCTCACAACATCCTTTCAGTTTATTGTCCTATTGCTCCGTGTTTTAAACAGACTCATTAAATAAGCATCCGGATGAGTCATTAACAACTTTTAATCCGGGATATGGCTGTCTAAATGTTTATTTTATTATTATTATTATTAATAATTGCTCATAATTTCTATTTAGTGTTTTATTTCCTCCTTTTGTCTCAATTCACTTTCTTTTTATTAAAGTCCTTTCTTACAAAAAGAAACTTACCTTAAAGAAGCTTTACCAGTCAAAATTATTCCTAGAAACACATATCTCATATCTCCAGACAGCAGATGTTTACAGAACAGCTAGTACGTTAGCTTAGCATACCATCAAAACACTACAAATAAAAGCATTTATAATAAAACTCACATTATAACATCAAAAGTCGAGTGCTTAAACAATCATGCGTGATCTGATGTGGCTTTGGATCATAAAATAAGACCGAAAATAAACAATTTTATGTTATTTATGCTGTTAGCTTAGCATAGCATTATAATATACAGTACTGTTATGAAAATAACAGACATAGCGTTAAAAATACAGACAAACCATATATAATCTTAATCGTGTTTATTGTCTCCATGGTTTTAAAACATCAAAACATCTTTATTTGCATGTTATTATAAAAACAGCGATCGCTCGTTGCAGGTCACTGTTCAAGTTCACGTCTGACTGACAGCTGCTGCTGCCTGCTGAGCTGAGCTATGACGTCTTATTCTTTCTATGAAAGTTTATGAAAGAGTTTCAGACTTTAGCGCCCTCCGGCTTCACGTATGAATGAAACAAACTTAGTGTGAATGCTTACAGGACTCCAGCTTGCTCATATCGCCATGTTTTGAATAAAAATGGGTGAAATATTACCCCCACTGCAGAAATTTGAAGTAAACATATAAAATTGAAGTAATATTTCTCCAAATATGCATACTTTAAATTAAAAGCCCCGATAGATGTTGTTTTATCGAGTGCTTTCATGACGATCACGGAGGAGTATTTTTATCAATGAGTGCGGCTGATGGGGTATATTTCAAATTAAAGGTATGTACCGTTTTTCATTTTCATAACGCCTGACAAAAATGAAGAAATTACTGTTACTAGGATTCTCAGATTAAAATAAAGGTCAAAAACTAAATCTTAAATCAAAACACTTTTTAATGATGTATAGTTGTTTAATGTAAGTACATTTAAACTAACAGTAATTTAAATTATGTAAATAAATAGCTCTTCAGTACATCCACGCCCTCGCGCAGGTTATCAGGTTAAAATATTTTGGTTTGCCAAGTTCCTCTTTGAATCTTACCACATTGTAACATTTACCTTTATTAATTGGTTGCATTTCTGATATTGCTTTTGGTTAACATTTTTGTACAATATTGGGGTTGACAGTGTTTGACAGTATAACAGTTCAATTGCTATAGTTTTGTGTGTTTGTATATTTAATTTGTTGACTTGTTACTAAAATTTCAGTCCTGTACTTTAAAAGCTAATTAATATATCAGTATTATATTTACAGTTTGACTCTTGTTGTAATTGTTATTTGAGTGCAGTACATTTAAAGGTAATTAAAATATCAGTAAAGTATTTTGGTTTGGCAAGTTCATATTTAAATCTTACCACGTTGTAACATTTGCCTTTACTAATTGGTTGCATTACTGGCATTGCCTTTAGTTAACATTTTATAATTCAGTGAAATACAAAGGCTTGACGGTATAACAGTTACATTGTGTGTATGTAAATACAGTAGGTTGACACTTGTTACTGTGGTATACTAGCATAACGTATAATAAGCATTAATATTCATTGAGTGGGTCTTTGTATTTGTTATTAAGGTTTTATCCGGAAAATTTGCACTTGTTTAACATACGAAAGGTACTTTGCTATAAACAGATCTTTAGATTTCTAACACCTGTTCCATCGTCATGCCACGTAAAGGTAAACGAAGTGAAGCCCAGAAGCAGCGCAGAAAGGTAGAAGCTTCACTGTGCATTAACTCCGTGTCAAGTGCGAGTGACGTAAGCCCAGACGTGCTCTCTGTTACGGCGTCCCACTGTCAAAGTGACCCGAGGTACGGTATTTATTCGCGAGGGCAACAGTGCACGTGCAATTCCTTAATGTTCCTCGCGGTGCACAACGAACGTAATGAGCTGAACAGTTTGGAATTAGATGACATTTTAAAGAAAGGTGATGCTTTGTACACTCTTGTCAAGCAAACACTACAGAGTAAAGGACAATTTCGGAGTAATTTCCTTGATTTTGATGAGCTACCGGATAAACTTGAGACAAACTTGTGCTCTTACAACATCATTAAACATGGCCAGAGGTTTGGATTACTAAGAGATGCACCTGCACTAGGCAGCTATGACAACCTCGAGAATACTCTGCAATGTCTCAGAAGTGAAATCAGCAACTGCCTGTTTTTGTGTGGACTTTATTGTGTTGCTTTGTTTAGAGATCGCTCAGGGAGGTTTGGATTTTTTGATTCACACTGCAGAACACCAGATGGCATGTCTACTAATGATGGCACGGGTACTGCTGTAATGTTGACATTTTCACGTTTAGAAGACATGATAGAGAGACTGTTGCTGTTGTTTCAAGGGTGTTTCCAGTTAAGCGATAACGTGCAATTTGATCTGCTGCCAGTATCATTCACAAGCACAACAGTATGTACTGATGTCTCCATGGAGTATCTTGATAACATAGAGCCGTGTGTAGCATCTCAAATATCTGAAAAACAATTTCTGTCCACTAATGACCAATGTGCACCTGCTGCATCGTCACAACAGCAAAGTCAGGTAATAAATCCAGTTCAGTGGCCAATCAACATAACAGATGAAGTTGAAATGGAGATTCAAACTACTGTTACTGACAATTTGGACAGAGACAAAAATGTTCAATTAAATAAACTTTCTCATAACATCTCAAAAGATTCCTCAATTCAAATTATATTGTCAGATCCAAATGATCACTGTTTGGAAACATCCGACTTGAATCAACAATCAAAAAAGCTTAACAAATCCAGAAGGCGCAAGGATTACAAGATAAAATGGCACAAAAAAAATGATTTAAAACAAGATAGGAAACAGACAAAAAAAAACTGAGCATTACAAAACAAGTACAGAATACAAGGAAAGACATTACCAAGCAAAGAAGAACCGTTATCAAACTAATACGTTTTACAAGGAAAATCACAAACAAGCCATTAAAAACAAATATAAAAAATCTGAAGAATATAAGAATAAAAAAAAAATTGGTGCTATTATGAATTACAGGAATAACGAGGAATACAGAAATAAAAAAAAGAGAAAAATAATCAGCAGTTACAGTAGTAATGCACGATTCAGAGAGAGACAAAAAAACTATGTCATTAGAAATTACATAATGGATCAGCATTTTAGAGAGAGACAAAAATCCTATGTCATAAGAAATTACAGAATGGATCAGCATTTTAGAGAGAGACAAAAATCCTATGTCATAAGAAATTACAGAAATAGTGATAGATATAAAGAAAAGCAAAAGAGGTACATAACTGATAGATATTCAAGAGATGCAATTTTCAGGCAAAGGCAAAAAGACTATTACATAAACCGGTGCAAAATAGATTCAAAATTCTATGAACAAAGAAAGGACGCGTTTAAAAAACGTTATCAACACGACTCACTCTTCAGGTGTCGCCAGAAATCATATCATCTATTCAAAGCTAAAGACAGAATGTCAGCACTCAAAATACTTCACAAGATAAACTGTGCACAAGACATACAGCACAAATATAAAGTAATTGACTGTGTGCGCCAGGCAACACAAGTGTTTAGAAATAACCAACCTGTTGAAATACAGAATCCAGTGATATTAAAGGCATTGCAAACTTTCAGAGACATTATAAAACAGGGACCAACATATATATGCACATGCTGTGCAAGAGCACTCTTCTCAAATCAAGTGCGCACCTGTGATCGTGAAAGCTATCAAAAGAATCCAACAGTTGTTTCACTATGTTTGACAGGTAACTATGTTCACATCTGTTCTGATTGTACTTATCAGTGTATGAGGAACACAGAATGGATCTGTCACAGCTGCCATTCAACACTTTTGAGAGGTGCAATGCCAGACATTGCTGTAGCCAATAAGCTTCAGTTTACTCCCATTCCTCCAGAGCTATGCAATTTGAATATTCTAGAAAGACATGTTATTGCAAAGTACATTCCTTTTGCTAAAATCTTAACACTTCCTAAAGGCCAACAGAGAGCTATAAAGGGTGCTGTGATTTCAGTTGCATCTGAAGTGGAAACAACAGTTAATTGTTTACCTAGACCAAGAAGTGAATCGCAGCTGCTTACAGTGAAACTGAAAAGACGTCTTTGTTACCAAGGTCATTATCAGTATCAGACTATGAATATGCACAAAGTTTTATCTGCTTTAGGAAAACTTAAAGATATGCATTCAGAATATAAAAATATTGTTATAAATCCATCTCCCCAGACAGATGAAATGCTGAATGAGTATAATCAGTCTTTAAATGACAGCAGTGCACACGATGAGCCAATGGACATTGACGACAACAGCCAAAGTGAAAACACAGAACGACAAAGCAATGAAAATGAACTTGACAATTCAAGTGATGACCCTGAATCTAATAATGAACAACAATCGGGTCTTGTCTTGGACACATGTCTACAGCCCCCAGATCCTGGTCAACATTTGTTGTCTTATGATGATGGAATATTTTGTATTGCCCCTGCAGAAAAAAACAGTCCTGTAAGCATTTTTAAAATTCCTAAGCTTGAGTCTATGGCATTTCCAGTGCAGTTTCCTGATGGTAAAAACACTTTTGATGAGCCTGACAGAGTGAAATGTGTCTCCCCCAGCAGATACTTTAACACCAGGTTATTCTCTGTAGATAACCGTTGTGCAAAGGACACAAACTACATTTTTTTTGCACAGTTTGTCACAGAAATGCACATGGCCACATCTAGTATGTCCATTCAGTTGAGAAAAGCAAAACCTATGACACGTGATGGTCGTAGAATAAACTGTTCACTGCTGCAGGATAAATCTGAGTTAGAAAAACTTGTACACAACAAAGAGGCAACACGTTTCATGCAGCCACTAAGAGGAACACCAGCTTACTGGGAGAAAACTCTGCGTGATTTGTTCTCTATGCTAAGACAACTGGGCACACCTACATTTTTCTGTACATTTAGTGCTGCTGAGATGAGATGGCCAGAAGTTATTACTGCTATTAAAGCACAACAAGGTGAAACAGTGAACTTTTCTGAATTAGACTGGTCAGAGAAATGTGAAATTCTTAAAAGCAACCCAGTCACAGCCATGCGAATGTTTGAAAAACGAGTTGAAGCCTTGATAAGAGATCTAATAATGTCACCTGCTCAACCCATCGGTGAGGTAATTGACTTTTTTTATAGAGTAGAATTTCAACAGCGTGGCTCTCCACACATTCACTGCCTATTTTGGGTGAAAGATTCTCCAGAATTTGAAAAAGATCAAGATGAAGATGTGTGCAATTTCATTGATAAATATATCTCATGTAAACTTCCAGACCCAAACAAAGACCCAGAACTACATAGAATTGTAAGTGAAGTACAGATGCACAGTCGTAACCACTCCAAATCCTGTAGAAAAAACAATAAGCACTGTAGATTTGGATTTCCCAAACCACCCATGAACACGACCATGATAACTTATCCCAGGCCTCCTCCAATAGATCAGTCTGATGAAGAAAATGAAGCAACAGAAGAGAGAGAAAATGACAGTACTGCACAAGCAAAAGCACAACTTCAAAAAGTGTGGGATCTGCTGAATGACACAACACAGAGTTTTGAAACCACAGCACAGCTGCTTCAAAAAGTAAACATGACTTATGAAGAATATAAAAAATATTTTCAATGTCTGTCAACATCAAATGTAATTGTCATGGAGAGACGACCACGTGACTGCTGGGTTAATGGCTATAATCCAATGCTGTTAAGAGCCTGGAATGCAAACATGGACATCCAGTTCATTATCAATCCATACAGTTGTATCATGTACATTCTCTCATACATTTCAAAAGCTGAACATGAGATGAGTGATTATTTAAAAAAAGTAATAAAAGACTCAAGTCATGATAACATGTCTGACTGTGAAAGCATGAAGCAGGTCATGAATTGCTATGCAAAATCTAGGGAAGTTTCTGCTCAAGAAGCAGTTGCTCGCACATGCAGTCTAAAACTGAAATCATCATCTCGAGCTGTCATATTCATACCCACTGATGACAATGCTGTAAAGATGAGTTTACCAATAAAGTATTTACAGACAATGGACCCTGACTTAGAGAATGTGTGGATGACTGGACTGCCAGAAAAGTACAAGGCCAGACCAAACAAACCTGAATTTGATAACATGTGCATGGCAGAATTTGCAAGTGAATATCGCATTGTTTATGGAAGACAGAAAAAGGGTAAAAATGTTTTGCCACTCCAAAAGAATATAGGACACATTCAAAAAAGAACACGGGGTAAACCTGCTGTTATTAGATTTGCTCGTTTCTCAGAGCAAAAAAACCCAGAAAAATACTTTGGAGCATTGTTAAAACTCTACCTACCATATCGCACAGATGAACAGCTTAAGTCTCCAAGATTCCCAACATATGAATCATTTTACAAATTTGCTTCAGTAAACCTTCCAGGCACTGATGAACTGCAACGCGTGTGCATGATTGTAAATGGAAACCGTGAAAAGTATGAGAAGCATAATGAGGCAATAGAACAAGCAATTGAGGATTTTGAACAGAACGGTCCAGTCGAGGATGCATGGAGTACATTAGCACCGGCAACTGAGGTGATCAGGCTGGAATGCATAATGGAACGTGAACCATCTGATGCAAACGATGAACAAGATGATATTCCTGAATATACAGCATCTTCTTCTGTCAATAATACAGCTATGCCAGTAATAGAAGTTCCCCAGCTCAATTCTGCACAAATTCGCAAAATGTTTCAAAGCTTGAATCAAACACAAGCTTCTGTATTTTATGCCGTGCGAGACTGGTGCAAAAGATGTGTTTCTGGTGAAAACCCACAACAGTTTCTATATTTTTTGAATGGAGGAGCAGGAGTTGGCAAATCACATGTTATTAAATCTATTCATGCAGAAGCATCTAAAATATTGCGCAAACTTCCATGCGTCAGAGAGCACACTGACATTTCCAAACCAACAGTTCTTTTAACAGCATTTACGGGTACTGCTGCTTTTAACATTTCTGGTAAAACATTGCACTGTCTTTTAAAACTTCCAAGAAGCTTAAAACCTCCATACCAAGGCCTAGGAAACAGCTTGGATGAAATCAGGGCAGATTTTTCTAACGTACACATTATAATAATAGATGAAATATCTATGGTGTCAAAACAGTTGTTTGCGTATGTTAACTGGAGACTGCAACAGATTAAAGGAAACCAGAAACCTTTTGGTGGATTGTCTGTTCTTGCTGTTGGAGATTTTCTACAGTTACCTCCCCTAGGCAGAGCACGCCCACTCTGTGTGTATGAGAATCATGTGTTGGACTTCTGGAAAGATCAATTTCAGATCATAACACTGACACAGATTATGAGACAGAGAGAGGATCTTGAATATGCTGAGCTGCTCAACAGACTGAGAGTAAAACAGAAGCATGAGAGGCTCACAGCTGCAGACCAGTGCATGTTACAAACTGTCATACGTTTGTCTCCCGAAGAGTGTCCCACTGATGCATTACACATTTTTGCAACCAATAAAGAGGTAGACAATCACAACACTGCCGCCATATTCTCTCAATTTTCAAATATTATTACTATTGATGCCAATGACTACAAAAAAGATCCCCGAACAGGTGAAATGAAAAAGCAAGCTGCACCATTTAAAGGAGACAAAGGTGATCTTATTGACAAACTACAGATTGCAATTGGTGCACGAGTAATGCTTACCAGAAATATTGATGTGGAAGATGGACTGGTTAATGGTACTTTTGGTAAAGTGGCAAAAATTACAAGTCAAGAACGAGATGGTGTTCCATATGTGATGTTAATTGGTCTTTACCTGGATGATGTAAATGCTGGACATAAACATCGTAACAAAGCACCTGGTGGAGATGACAACATTGTTTATATTGAGAGGTCAGAGGAGCCGCTAAAAAGAAAGGGAACAGTTCGAAGGCAATTTCCCATGAAACTTGCTTTTGCATGCACTATACACAAAGTTCAAGGAATGACAACTGATCGTGCTGTTGTATCTCTGAAGCATATTTTTGAACCAGGCATGGCATATGTTGCACTAAGCAGAACCACAGCGCTTAGTGGATTGCACATCATAGACTTTGATGAAAAAATTTTTTACTGTGATCCAGAAATAAATGCCTCTTTGGAGAACATGCCAAAAGCTGACTTTCAACATGTCCAACCTCTTCTACACACTGAGTATGATGTCAATTCTCCTCTTACTATCATTCATCATAACATAGAGGGACTACAGTGTCATATGGATGATTTAAAAAGTCATCATGAGCTTTTGTTGGCTGATGTTTTGTGTCTCACTGAAACACACCTGGGGCCTATACCATGAAGCTGGTTTAGTTGGTTAGCCAGCTTTGTTTAGGATTAGTTTGTGCAAATCCTGGGTTTTGGGTACCATGAAAATAGCTTTTACCAACAAGGCCTGCACATTGGCTTGGTTTTGTCAACCTTAAACTAATCCTGTAACCCTGAATTTGTTTAACCATTTTCATGGTACGGGCCCCTGTCTGGCTCATCTGCTCATGAGTGTCTCCAGCTGGAAGGATACAGAATTTATAATCGCAACAGACATACATCCTACACAAATAATCTACAGTTGGCAAACAGAAATGGTGGTGGAGTGGCCATTTATGTGAGAAATAGCTTACAAGCTCATCCTCTGATGTACATACAGAACGTGACAGACCTGGAATATTTGGTTTTAAAAATAGAAGTCCCCAAAGAAGCACTTGTCACAGTAATCTACAGACCACCTAAATACAACCTAGGAGTGTTTTTGACTAACCTAAATGCCCTTTTGACATCCCTGGAAATCATAAACATCAACCCTGTGATAATTTTAGGAGACTTCAATGAAGACCAGCTGTCCCATGGAAACAAACCCATTTTGAAACTGTTTAATGACAAAGGATATACACAACTGATCCACACTGGGACTACTGAAAACAACACCCTTCTGGATCCTGTTTTTATTAGTAGCACACACTCACATATCAGAGCAGGAGTACTGCAAACATACTACAGTTATCATGATCCTGTCTACTGTATTTTGGAATAGATACTGTAAGAAATTATCAGCTGTAAAACGTCATTCTGATCAACATAGCAAGAACACATAGGATTAACATTGCTTTTAAAACATTCCAGGTTAAAAAGATTCCAATAAAATATACCCACATCAGATTCCCTTAACAACAATCTGTCACATGAACAAGATATATATTATGATGTTATCATATTCCATAAATGTGGATGAATTCAATTTATCACATTTACTATCAGGGATGATGCAACCCTGCTATTTAAATGCACATACACACACAATCTATTTGATTCATTCTTATCTGTGTGGGGACATTTGGTCCCCACAACGTAAATACCAGGTGTTTGTGCACATGTTTGTGCACACACACACACACACATTTTTATGGGGACAATTGGTCCTCTTAACTTACACAGACGCGCACACACGCGCGCACACACAGACACACACACACACACACACACACGCAGTTTTCATACTCTTCCAGTTATCATATACTATCATGATTTAAACATTTAAACAGCAACATATACTATAATGTTTTTAAGCATGATAAACACATTAAAACATAAAAAATGTAAATGGAAAAAAGACTCATGCATCTGAATTTTTTTGTATTTGGTTAAGACAGATTTGCTGTGCTGGTTCTCAAGTGCCCCACTACCAACCCCAAAACACCTACATGATAAGAGTTGCCAAATGGGATGGAGTAGAACCAGGTGCATGAGGTGATGATCCAATGACGGGTAAGACTCTCTTTTGGCCAGCGGAGGGCAACCTAAGGCAGGACATCACCGCCCTGGGCACCTGCCCGAGCAGGCAGGTGTGAAATGGATCAAGAGAGTGGATATGATGCTTTTTGGGCCAAAAGCATCAAATAGGAGGGGCTGTAAGACATTACAAGCTGCCTCAATCAAAAATCCACCAGATCCTCCCGACCAGCTCATCAACCACATCATCCTGACAGGCAATTCTGATTTTTGTTGCCACACTACTTGAGTGTGAGATAAAACAATTCTGGACAATCAAATGTGGGTCACTTGAGAATCATCTCTAAATTTGTAAGGCTACATTTTATAGAAAACATACAGCAAGCCAAATGCATGACTTTAATATACACAAATATACATATACAAATTTCTGTGTGTGTGTGTATCAATACAAATAAATCACTGTTTAAACAAACTTTCTTCTTGTGGTTCTTTAATATTTCATTACAGGATATCTAAACCTCTCATACAATAAAACTGTGTGTTTAAGCAATGATTGTAAACACATTTAAATATTAAGCTAAAATGTTTTAACATTTGTGTTTTAGCATAATAACAACATGAAATACCTTGAATAAGGGCAACATATTTTATCATGTTGTTAGCTTGTTTTACAATAATGATAACATGTTTTAGCATGATACAGTTGTTATGTAAGGGATAATGTAGAGGCAGCCGGTAGTTATTGGGAAATAAGCCCCGACAGTGTGATTAGGACCCGACGCGAAGCGGAGGGTCTTGTATCACACTGAAGGGGCTTATTTCCCAATAACTACCGGCTGCCTCCACATTATCCCGCTTATTACATGGCTACTTGGCACATAAGAAAAAAACTGGACATGAATATGAATTTGAAACATTTTATTGGCATATTTGTTTTAAATTAACATTTTTATCCTTCCGCGAAACTTTGCACAGATGCATAAAATGATCGTAATACCTTATTAAGATCCTCTGCTTCATACTTGTCTCCATTTTTTCTCTTTTAGCCAGTCTTTGAGAAGTTTTAATGCCCATTCTATATTTTTTTTGTGTGTTGGCTTCGTAGCTGTCATGCTCTATTTTGTCAAGTTCAGTCTCAGTAAGCTGTGTCTTGTCGTGGTTGTCGAGTGTTTGTCACAAGATGGCGCCAAACAGACAGTAATCTTTATTGATCTTTATTGGCGCGGAGCGATTTTACTCGTGCAAGTAGTCCGGCTATGCGTTATAATTTTGGAGCGGTTATTATTTGAAAAGAACGAACCTGCAAATGTCTCAACTGACCAATCAGAATCAAGCATTCCAGAGAGCCATGTAATAAGTGGTTTTAAAGGTTGTTTGCTAGGGTGCTGCTTATTAGTTTCTAAGGGAACGTTGGGAGGTTGTTATAGTCTTGCTATGTGGTTGCTAAGATGACAATTTATTTGTATAGCACAATTAAAAACAATGGCTGTCGACTGATGTGCCATTGACAATGTAATCAAATTCATACTAAAAATAACAAACAAACAATACAAATAACACAAAAAAACAGAAATGAACATAAAATCGCACAATCACATGAATAATATGCATGACACAATGTCAATCAAAAGCTTTTGAAAGGTGGAGGTGGAGCTTGTCTTATGCTAATTGGAAAGGCATTCCAAAGCCTGGGAGCTGCAATGTAAGAAGCTTACCATGTGTCTCAATCAGCTCCCTTGTTCAGTAGTCAGGGCACTGATCAGGGAGTCGGCCATTTTAAGGGCTGTCTCAATCACAAAATCCGTTCAGTGCACTGGAACGTCCGTTCCCTAAAAATTCCCACAATGCAACGCAAAAACCAGTGAGCATCGATGATCCCTATGTTCCCTAACCGGAAATCACGTGACCTTTTCTGAAGCTCGCCAACCGAACATCACGTGATCCAACTCAATAAACTTTATGAAATGTTACAGAACTTTTATAAAGACAAACGTTTGTTTTAGTTGTAAATATAAACACACATTGCTACACAGTAAGGGACCACAATCTACTCAATATTTAAAAGAATAATATTTATTTAAAATTGTAAATATATTTATTACATTTAAAATGTAATTATATGCCTCCAATTTTATGCACAGATATGTAAGAGAATAATGGCAGCATTTTTCACAATGTACTGTTTTTAAAATTAAGTCAGACAGATGTTGGTTTTGCCGGTTGTTGATGAGTAACAGCTGTGAGTGATTACAACGCGCTTAAGCAGCCGTGACAGAAAAATAAGTGAACATCGTCCCAATGTGAAGTGAGCTAGGGTCCTTACCAGTGCCCGAACCTGTGTACACGATATACTGATTCACGACCTCGGAGCTAGGGAACGAATTGAGACACACGGTTAATCTCCCCTATACTTAAAGCAACACCAAAGAGTTTTGGCTCTTTGCTCCCCCTACAGGTTAGAAGCGTAATTGTCCATTACCCACTGTCATAAATACTGAGGCATAGCTGGCTCTGATTGGATTGTAGGTCTGCCGTAAAGCAAGTTTTTGTAGTATTCACTCGGACTACAGGACCGCTACCCGACGGTTGGAAACTTCTTTAGTGCGGTTTTGGCCGATAGAGGGCTGCAAAGCGAATGTGAAAGTGCTGTTCACCCTGTTTAGAGTGGATGAACGACTGAAACTGTTTTGGAAGCGTTATTTTAAGGTAAAAAAAAACTCTTTGGTGGCCTCGATTTAGGAGTACACAATAAAGCCTGATTTGATGACCGAAGAGATCTTGAAGGTTGATATTCAGTCAGTAGTTCAGAGAGATAGGTTTGTGCTAAGCCATAAGGTTTGTAGACAAGTAACAATATTTAAAATTTTACTCTACAATGCACCAAAATACCAGGGGCCCATTTAAATAAAGTGGTTCAACCTACTCTGAGTTAAAACTTGAACTCCAAGTTGATTTACCCTGAGATTGGAAACTCTACGTTTTCGGTTTCATAACAGCTGAAAAGAGTTAGTTTAAGCAACTCTGAGTCTATGAAAATTCATTATCAAAGGAGCTCAGATATTATGATTCACCATGGCAACCGCATGTGAAAAGATGTCTGGTGTAATGAGCAATTTAGTCCCCCCTTACAATTTTGCTCCCCAAGCCCCCCCCCACTGGTATCTAACACTATTGCCTGATATAATATAGCATTCTAGCAAACTAATTACTTTGTACAAAATAAAAGCATACAAAATACTTCTTAAATAAAAGCTACAAAAATAATATAATAAACTAATATTCATGTTGCAGACATATCAGTAGTTAAGTGTCATCATCTGCCTTAAAATAATAAATTTTCAACATTTCTAACATACATATGTTTTCATAGTAAAAGTTTAGTAACCATGGCTCATAAATTATAATTTTAATTGTGATTCAACTATGTAGTAACCATGTTCTGTATAAGTAATTTATTAACTTTACACAGTACAAAAGTGGAAAGGGTATAGTATATAATATTTAAACAATAAAATGACAAAAGCAATGTGTAGATCTCACCACCTATAGCCTCATTTATATACTACATGAAACATATAATTTACATAAATTCTAATTTTAACAACGTTCTAACGACATAAAACATAACACAATTTTGAAGGAATTGTAATAAGGCGCTAAAAAACTACCCATGAGGAGTCCTTTCAGCCAAAGGAATCACACGGGGTCCTAAGGGGACAGAATTGCAAGGGGGGACAGAAATGCTCATGAAACCAGATACTTTTCAATAGTGAAACTGGAAGTGCTACTGTAGTATGCAGCAACAACACATATGTAAATTTAAATATCATATATATAATTATATTTTAAAGAAAACAGTTATTGTGAATAATTGTTGCTTGAGTCAATACATATGTTTAAGATTTTATCTGTGTAAAATATTAGAGGTAAATAAATTGAAGACTCCACTAAACCGTATATTGAAGATGCAATCCCATGGACAAAAAGAACATGACCGCAGCTACATATGTAATTAGGCAAACTTGGGCATAAAAGACTACCTGACTTCACAAAAGTTTGACACTAATGAAACCAAAGATGTTAGCATGATTTATCATGAAGCTAGCATGATTTAGCATAACAATAGCATGATACTATCATAATCTAGCATAAAGTTAGCATGAAGATAGCACGAAGTAAACATGATTTATCATGAAGTAAACATGATTTATAATGAACCTACCATGATTTAGCATGAAGGTAGCATGATGCTAACATGCTTTACAATGAAGTTAACATGATGTTAACAAATTAATCATGAAGTAAACATGATTTAACATGAGTTAGCGTGATTTATCATGAAAGTAACATTATGCTAACATGATGTTAAAATGATTTACAATGAAGGTAACATGATTAATCATGAAGTAAGCATGATTTAACCTGAAGTTAGCATGAAGCTAACATGATTTAGCATGAACTTAACATGATGCTAACATGATTAGTATGAAGTTAACATGAAGTTAGCAGGGAGCTAGCATGATTTTAGCATGATTAGCATGAAGCTAGCATGATGCTAGCATGATTAGCATGAAGCTAGCATAAGGCTAGCATGATTAACATGAAGTAAACATGAGGTTAGCATGATTAGCATGAAGCTAGCATGATTTAACGTGAAGCTAGCATGATTAGCATGACGCTAACATGATTAGCATGAAGCTAGCACTATTTAGCGTGAAGCTAATAAGAATTAACATGAAGCTAGCATGATTTAGCATAAAGTTAGCAAGATATATTATGAAATTAGCATAAAGCTAGCATGAAACTAGCATGAAGCTAGTATGACTTAGCATGAAGCTAGCATGAAGCTAACATGACCCAAAGACCCAACCCCCATGTCTCTATGATGTTCAGATCCAGAGATATAAGGCTTTGTTTATTATGTTGCTAGGGTGCTCATATTTGGTTGCTAGGGGCGTGGCTTAATACCTCAATAAGAATCCTATTACGACTGATTGGATGCCTGAGTAAAATGAGCCCACCCCTATGTCTCTATGACACTCTGGTGTAAAGATATCCATCTGGGCTTTTTATAATGGTAGTCTATGGGAGATGTTGCTAGGGTACCCAAAATTGTTGCTAGGGGCGTGGCTTAATAGCTCTGGGGCGAGCCTAAGAGACTAATTGGATGACTGAGTAAAATAAACCCACCCCCATGTCTCTACGACACTCTAAAGTGAAGATATTCCATCTGGGACGCTTTTATTCCCTTATATGGGCATGTTTCCTGTCCCATTATAAGTCAATGGGATATTTTGGGGGCCTCTTACACCCCAGGGGTACAGCTTACACCCCATTTTGACGTATGTTCTTACAGAGCCTGTCAGCCTCCTTAAATGTGGTAAGCCACAAGTTTCTACAAGTTTCTCACTCGCAGCTATGACCCGTCAAAGTTTGTCTCCATGTTAAGTAAATGGGAGTTTTGGGGTGTTTGAGCCCCCCGTTTAGGAATTCGGAAGGTCCCATCAGTTAGAAAAGATATAGCACACTAAGTCAGACCAGTCTTAAGGTCCATGGAAAATTTGGTGCATGTAGCTTGAAAGCTCTAGGACGAGTTAGTGTCAGAAATTTTGGGGTGCTAAGAAGAATAATAATAATAACTAGATATTAAAGTTTGAAGACAAACTTTATGTTGGCTTGAAAAAGCGTAGCTTAAACGTTTAAAACGGTCTGACAAGTTTAGTTTAGTAGGCTATCTGGCTGTTAGAATGTTTAAGTATGAAGGTAGCATGATTTAACATGATGCTAACATGATAAACATGAAGCTGGCATGATGCTAGCATGATTAGCATGATGATAGCATGACTAGCATGAAGCTAACATGATGCTAGCATGATTAGCATGAACCTAGCATGATGCTAGCATGATTAGCATGAAGCTAGCATGAAGCTAGCATGATTAGCATGAAGCTAACATGATTAGCATGAAGATAGCATGATGCTAGCATGATTAGCATGAAGCTAGCATGATGTTAGCATGATTAGCATGAAGCTAGCATGATGCTAGCATGATTAGCATGAAGCTAACATGATGTTAGCATGATTAGCATGAAGCTAGCATGATGTTAGCATGATTAGCATGAAGCTAGCATGATTAGCATGAAGCTAACATGAAGCTAGCATGATTAGCATGAAGCTAGCATGATTAGCATGAAGCTAGCATGATGTTAACATGATTAGCATGAAGCTAGCATGATGCTAGCATTATTAGCATGAAGCTAGCATGATGCTAGCATGATTAGCATGAAGCTAGCATGATGTTAGCATGATTAGCATGAAGCTAGCATGAAGCTAGCATGATTAGCATGAAGCTAGCATGAAGCTAGCATGATTAGCATGAAGCTAGCATGATGCTAACATGATTAGCATGAAGCTAGCATGATGCTAGCATGATTAGCATGAAGCTAGCATGATGCTAGCATGATTAGCATGAAGCTAGCATGATGTTAGCATGATTAGCATGAAGCTAGCATGAAGCTAGCATGATTAGCATGAAGCTAGCATGAAGCTAGCATGATTAGCATGAAGCTAGCATGATGTTAACATGATTAGCATGAAGCTAGCATGATGCTAGCATTATTAGCATGAAGCTAGCATGATGCTAGCATGATTAGCATGAAGCTAGCATGATGTTAGCATGATTAGCATGAAGCTAGCATGAAGCTAGCATGATTAGCATGAAGCTAGCATGAAGCTAGCATGATTAGCATGAAGCTAGCATGATGTTAACATGATTAGCATGAAGCTAGCATGATGCTAGCATGACTAGCATGAAGCTAGCATGATGCTAGCATGATTAGCATGAAGCTAGCATGATGCTAGCATGATTAGCATCAAGCTAGCATGATGCTAGCATGATTAGCATGAAGCTAGCGTGATGTTAGCATGATTAGCACAAAGCTAGCATGAAGCTAGCATGATACTAGCAAGATTAGCATGAAGCTAGCATGATTCTAGCATGATTAACATGAAGCTAGCATGATGTTAGCATGATTAGCATGAAGCTAGCATGATTTTAGCATGATTTTAGCATGATTAGCATGAAGCTAGCATGAGGCTAGCATGATTAGCATGAAGCTAGCATGAGGCTAACATGATTAACATGAAGCTAGCATGATGTTAACATGATTAGCATGAAGCTAGCATGATTTAACATGCAGCTAGCATGATTAACATGATGCTAACATGATTAGCATGAAGCTAGCACTATTTAGCCTGAAGCTAACAAGATTTAACATGAAGCTAACATGATTTAGCATGAAGTTAGCAAGATATATTGTGAAATTAGCATAAAGCTAGCATGAAACTAGCATGAAGCTAGTATGACTTAGCATTAAGCTAGCATGAAGCTAACATGACCCAAAGACCCAACCCCCATGTCTCTATGATGTTCAGATCCAGAGATATAAGGCTTTGTTTGTTATGTTGCTAGGGTGCTCATATTTGGTTGCTAGGGGCGTGGCTTAATACCTCAATAAGAATCCTATTAAGACTGATTGGATGCCTGAGTAAAATGAGCCCACCCCTATGTCTCTATGACACTCTGGTGCAAAGATATCCATCTGGGCTTTTTATAATAGTAGTCTATGGGAGATGTTGCTAGGGTACCCAAAATTGTTGCTAGGGGCGTGGCTTAATAGCTCTGGGGCGATCCTAAGAGACTGATTGGATGACTGAGTAAGATGAGCCCACCCCCATGTCTCTACGACACTCTAAAGTAAAGATATTCCATCTGGGACGCTTTCATTCCCTTATATGGGCATGTTTCCTGCCCCATTATAAGTCAATGGGAAATTTTGGGGGCCTCTTACACCCCAGGGGTATAGCTTACACCCCATTGTGATGTATGTTCTTACAGAGCCTGTCAGCCTCCTTAAATGTGGTAAGCCACAAGTTTCTACAAGTTTCTCACTCACAGCTATGACCCGTCAAAGTTTGTCTCAATGTTAAGTCAATGGAAATTTTGGGGTGTTCGAGCCCCCCGTTTAGGAATTCGGAAGGTCCCATCAGTTAGAAAAGATATAGCACACTCCGTCAGACCAGTCTGAAGGTCCGTCGAAAATTTGGTGCATGTAGTTTGAAAGCTCTAGGACGAGTTAGTGTTCGTAATTTTGGTCTCAGAAAAAGAATAATAATAATAATAACTAGATAGGTACATTTCCTGAAGAAAATGTGAAGTGGTGCTTGCCGTGGCAAAATTCTGGGGGCAATGTATGATTATACTCCAAGTCACGAGTCAAACGGTCCAACCCCCGTGTCTCTACGATGTTCTGATGTCGAGATATAAGGCTTTGTTTATTGAAGGTAGTATGATTACCATGAAGCTAGCATGATGTTAGCATAAATAACGTGAAGGTAGTATGATGTTAACATGATTAGCATAAAGCGAACATCATTAGCATGAAGTTAACATGATGTTAATATGATTAGCATGAAGTTAGCATGATGTTAGCATGATCATCAGGAAGTTGGCATGATGTTAGCATGATTAGCATGAAGTTAGCATGAAGTTAACATGAAGCTAGCATGATGTTAACATGATTAGCATGAAGCTAGCATGAAGCTAACATGATTAGCATGAAGTTAGCATGAAGCTAGCATTAAGCTAGCATGATTAGCATGAAGCTTACATGAAGCTAACAAGATTAGCATGAAGCTAGCATGATTAGCATGAAGTTAGCATGATTAGCATTATGTTACCATGATGTTAGCATGATGTTAGCATGATTAGCATGAAGTTAGCATGAAGCTAGCATGAAGCTAGCATGATTAGCATGAAGTTAGCATGAAGCTAACATGATTAGCATGAAGCTAGCATGATTAGCATGAAGCTAGCATGATGTTAGCATGATCTTAGCATGATTAACATGATGTTAGCATGATTAGCATGAAGCTAGCATGAAGCTAACATGATTAGCATGAAGCTAGCATGATTAGCATGAAGCTAACATGATGTTAGCATGATGTTAGCATGATTAACATGATGTTAGCATGATTAGCATGAAGTTAGCATGAAGTTAACATGAAGCTAGCATGATGTTAACATGATTAGCATGAAGCTAGCATGAAGCTAACATGATTAGCATGAGGCTAGCATGATTAGCATGAAGCTAGCATGATTAGCATCAAGCTAGCATGATGTTAGCATGATGTTAGCATGATTAGCATGAAGCTATCATGATTAGCATGAAGTTAGCATGATGTTAGAATGATTAGCATAAAGATAACATGATGTTAGCATGATTAGCATGAAGCTAGCATGATGTTAGCATGATTAGCAAGAAGTTAACATGAAGTTAGCATGAAGCTAGCATGATTTAACGTGAACTTAGCAAGATTTATTATGAAATTAGCATTAAGCTAGCATGAAACTAGCATGAAGCTAGTATGACTTAGCATTAAGCTAGCATGAAGCTAACATGACCCAAAGACCCAACCCCCATGTCTCTATGATGTTCGGATCCAGAGATATAAGGCTTTGTTTATTCGGTTGCTAGGGTGCTCATATTTGGTTGCTAGGGGCGTGGCTTGGGAGTGGCCAATGATCTGGCAAGTTATTTCACTCCGAGTCACAAGTAAAACGGTCCAACCCCCGTGTCTCTACGATGTTCTGATGTCGAGATATAACTGTTTAAATGTTATGTTGCTAGGGTGCTCAAAAGTGGTTGCTAGGGGCGTGGCCTAATACCTCAATAAGGATCCTGAGAGACTGATTGGATGTCTGGGTAAAATGAGCCCACCCCCATGTCTCTATGACACTGTGCTGCAAAGATATCCATCTGGGCATTTTATAATGGCAGTCTATGGGAGATGTTGCTAGGGTGCCCAAAATTGTTGCTAGGGGCGTGGCTTAATAGCTCTGGGATGATCCTGAGAGACTGATTGGATGCCCGAGTAAAATGAGCCCACCCACTTATCTCTACGACACTGTAAAGCAAAGATATCCCATCTGGAACTGTTTTATTCCCTTATATGGGCATGTTTCCTGCCCCATTATAAGTCAATGGGAATTTTCGGGTGCCTCTTACACCCCAGGGGTACAACTTACACCCCATTGTGATCAATGTTCATACAGAGCCTACCACCCTCTTCAAATGTTGTAACCCACATGTTTCTACAAAATCCTCGAGCGGAGCTATGACCCGCCAAAGTTGGGCGCAATGTTAAGTCAATGGGATTTTTCGGGTGGTTTTTCGCCCCCCTTTCAGAAATCCTGCACCCGATCCCTTATAAAAGTCATAGCACACCTCTCCTCAATAATCCGGTCGATTTGAGCCCTCTTTTGTGGGACTACGTTAAACCGTGCGGGACGAGTTACGCGCCGAAAAAGTGTCCAGAAAAAGAAGAATAATAATTATAAACTAGATAGGTACATTTCCTGAAGAAAATGTGAAGTGGTGCTTGCCGTGGCAAATTTCGGGGGACAAAATCTTCTAATAATGATTATTCTCCCAGTTACCAGTAAAACAGTCCAACCCCCGTGTCTCTACGATGTTCTGATGCGGAGATATAAGGCTTTGTTTACTCTGTTGCTAGGATACTGTATTTGGTTGCTAGGGAAAATATTGGCATCCCATAGTGATTACACACTGAGCCACAAGTCAAACGGTCCAACCCCCGTGTCTCTACGATGTTCTGATAAGGAGATATAAGGCTTTGTTTACTCTGTTGCTAGGGTACTGTATTTGGTTGCTAGGGAACAATTGGCACCCCATAATGATTACACTCCGAGTCACGCGTCAAACGGTCAAACCCCCGTGTCTCTACGATGTTCTGATGCGGAGATATAAGGCTTTGTTTACTCTGTTGCTAGGGTACTGTATTTGGTTGCTAGGGAAAAAATTGGCATCCCATAATGATTACACTCCGAGTCACGAGTCAAACGGTCCAACCCCCGTGTCTCTACGATGTTCTGATGCGGAGATATAAGTCTTTGTTTACTCTGTTGCTAGGGTACTGTAATTGGTTGCTAGGGAAAAAATTGGCATCCCATAATGATTACACTCCGAGTCACGAGTCAAACGGTCCAACCCCAGTGTCTCTACGATGTTCTGATGCGGAGATATAAGGCTTTGTTTACTCTGTTGCTAGGGTACTGTATTTGGTTGCTAGGGGAAAAATTGGCATCCCATAATGATTACACTCCGAGTCACGAGTCAAACGGTCCAACCCCCGTGTCTCTACGATGTTCTGATGCGGAGATATAAGGCTTTGTTTACTCTGTTGCTAGGGTACTGTATTTGGTTGCTAGGGAAAAAATTGGCATCCCATAATGATTACACGCCGAGTCACGAGTCAAACGGTCCAACCCCCGTGTCTCTACGATGTTCTGATGCGGAGATATAAGGCTTTGTTTACTCTGTTGCTAGGGTACTTTATTTGGTTGCTAGGGAAAAAATTGGCATCCCATAATGATTACACTCTGAGTTACGAGTCAAACGGTCCAACCCCCGTGTCTCTACGATGTTCTGATGCGGAGATATAAGGCTTTGTTTACTCTGTTGCTAGGGTACTGTATTTGGTTGCTAGGGAAAAAATTGGCATCCCATAATGATTTCACTCTGAGTCACGAGTCAAACGGTCCAACCCCCGTGTCTGTACGATGTTCTGATGCGGAGATATAAGGCTTTGTTTACTCTGTTGCTAGGGTACTGTATTTGGTTGCTAGGGGAAAAAAATGGCATCCCATAATGATTACACTCCGAGTCACGAGTCAAACGGTCCAACCCCCGTGTCTCTACGATGTTCTGATGCGGAGATATAAGGCTTTGTTTACTCTGTTGCTAGGGTACTGTATTTGGTTGCTAGGGAAAAAATTGGCATCCCATAATGATTACACGCCGAGTCACGAGTCAAACGGTCCAACCCCCGTGTCTCTACGATGTTCTGATGCGGAGATATAAGGCTTTGTTTACTCTGTTGCTAGGGTACTGTATTTGGTTGCTAGGGAAAAAATTGGCATCCCATAATGATTACACTCCGGGTCACGAGTCAAACAGTCCAACCCCCGTGTCTCTACGATGTTCTGATGCTGAGATATAAGGCTTTGTTTACTCTGTTGCTAGGGTACTGTATTTGGTTGCTAGGGAAAAAATTGGCATCCCATAATGATTACACTCCGAGTCACTAGTGAAACGGTCCAACCCCCGTGTCTCTACGATGTTCTGATGCGGAGATATAACTGTTTGAATTTTATGTTGCTAGGGTGCTCAAAAACGGTTGATAGGGGCGTGGCTTAATACCTATGTAAGGATCCTGAGAGACTGATTGGATGCCTGAGTAAAATGAGCCCACCCCCATGTCTATATGACACTGTGGTGCAAAGATATCCATCTGGGCATTTTATAATGGCAGTCTATGGGAGATGTTGCTAGGGTGCCCAAAATTGTTTTGTTGCTAGGGGCGTGGCTTAATAGCTCTGGGACGATCCTGAGGGACTGATTGGATGCCCGAGTGAAATGAGCCCACCTACTTATCTCTAGGACACTGTAAAGCAAAGATATCCCATCTGGAACTGTTTTATTCCCTTATATGGGCATGTTTCCTGCCCCATTATAAGTCAATGGGAATTTTCGGGTGCCTCTTACACCCCAGGGGTACAACTTACACCCCAATGTCATGTATGTTCTTATAGAGTCTACCACCCTCTTCAAATGTTATAACCCACATGTTTCTACAAAATCCTCGAGCGGAGCTATGACCCGTCAAAGTTTGGCGCAATGTTAAGTCAATGGGATTTTTTGGGTGATTTTTTGCCCCCCTTTCGGAAATCCTGCACCCGATCCCTTATAAAAGTCATAGCACACCTCTCCTCAATAAACCGGTCGATTTGAGCCCTCTTTCATGGGACTACGGCAAACCGTGTGGGACGAGTTACGCGCCGAAAAAACGTGCAGACATAAGAATAAAATATAATAATAATATCCCTGAGGAATAGTAATAGTGATGCCTTGCATAAATGCAAGCACCACTAATAATAAGTTTAATAGCAATAACAGTATGTTGGCTTTTTCAAAGCCAACATAACTAGATATTAAAGTTTGAAGACAAACTTTATGTTGGCTTGAAAAAGCGTAGCTTGAACGTTTAAAACGGTTTGACAGAAGTTTAGTTTAGTAGGCTATCTGGCTGTTAGAATGTTTAAGTATGAAGGTAGCATGATTAGCATGAAGTTAGCCTGATGTTAGCATGATTAGCATGAAGCTAACATGATGCTAGCATGATTAACATGAAGCTAGCATGATGCTAGCATGATTAGCATGAAGCTAGCATGACGCTAGCATGATTAGCATGAAGCTAGCATGACGTTAGCATGATTAGCATGAAGCTAGCATGATGCTAGCATGATTAGCATGATGTTAGCATGATTAGCATGAAGCTAGCATGATGCTAGCATGATTAGCATGAAGCTAGCATGATGCTAGCATGATTAGCATGAAGCTAGCATGATGTTAGCATGAAGCTAGCATGATGCTAGCATGATTAGCATTAAGCTAACATGATGTTAGCATGATTAGCATGAAGCTAGCATGATGCTAGCATGATTAGCATGAAGCTAGCATGATTAGCATGAAGCTAGCATGATTAGCATGAAGCTAGCATGATGCTAGCATGATTAGCATGAAGCTAGCATGATGCTAGCATGATTAGCATGAAGCTAGCATGATTAGCATGAAGTTAGCATGATGCTAGCATGATTAGCATGAAGCTAGCATGATGCTAGCATGATTAGCATGAAGCTAGCATGATGCTAGCATGATTAGCATGAAGCTAGCATGATGCTAGCATGATTAGCATGATGCTAGCATGATTAGCATGAAGCTAGCATGATGCTAGCATGATTAGCATAAAGCTAGCATGATGCTAGCATGATTAGCATGAAGCTAGCATTATGCTAGCATGATTAGCATGAAGCTAGCATGATGCTAGCATGATTAACATGAAGCTAGCATGATGCTAGCATGATTAGCATGATGCTAGCATGATTAGCATGAAGCTAGCATTATGCTAGCATGATTAGCATCAAGCTAGCATGATGCTAGCATGATTAGCATGAAGCTAGCATGATGCTAGCATGATTAGCATGAAGCTAGCATGATGCTAGCATGATTAGCATGAAGCTAGCATGATGTTAATATGATTAGCATGAAGCTATCATGATGTTAGCATGAAACTAGCATGATTCTAGCATGATTAGCATGAAGCTAACATGATTCTAGCATGATTAGCATGAAGCTAGCATGATTCTAGCATGATTAGCATGAAGCTAGCATGATGTTAGCATGATTAGCATGAAGGTAGCATGAGGCTAGCATGATTAGCATGAAGTAAGCATGAGGTTAGCATGATTAGCATGAAGCTAGCATGATTTAACGTGAAGCTAGCATGATTAGCATGATGCTAACATGATTAGCATGACGCTAGCACTATTTAGCGTGCAGCTAACAAGATTTAACATGAAGTTAGCATGATTTAGCATGAAGTTAGCAAGATTTATTATGAAATTAGCATAAAGCTAGCATGAAACTAGCATGAAGCTAGTATGACTTAGCATGGAGCTAGCATGAACCTAGCATGACCCAAAGACCCAACCCCCATGTCTCTATGATGTTCAGACCAAGAGATATAAGGCTTTGTTTATTATGTTGCTAGGGTGCTCAAATTTGGTTGCTAGGGGCGTGGCTTAATGCCTCAATAAGAATCCTATTAAGACTGATTGGATGCCTGAGTAAAATGAGCCCACCCCTATGTCTCTATGACACTCTGGTGTAAAGATATCCATCTGGGCTTTTTATAATGGTAGTCTATGGGAGATGTTGCTAGGGTACCCAAAATTGTTGCTAGGGGCGTGGCTAAATAGCTTTGGGGCGATCCTAAGAGACTGATTGGATGACTGAGTAAAATGAGCCCACCCCCATGTCTCTACGACACTCTAAAGTAAAGATATTCCATCTGGGACGCGTTTATTCCCTTATATGGGCATGCTTCCTGCCCCATTATAAGTCAATGGGAAATTTTGGGGGCCTCTTACACCCCAGGGGTACAGCTTACACCCCATTGTGATGTATGTTCTTACAGAGCCTGTCAGCCACCTTAAATGTGGTAAGCCACAAGTTTCTACAAGTTTCTCACTCGCAGCTATGACGCGTCAAAGTTTGTCTCAATGTTAAGTCAATGGAAATTTTGGGGTGTTCGAGACCCCCGTTTAGGAATTCGGAAGGTCCCATCAGTTAGAAAAGATATAGCACACTAAGTCAGACCAGTCTGAAGGTCTGTGGAAAATTTGGTGCATGTAGCTTGAAAGCCCTAGGACGAGTTAGTGTCGGAAATTTAGTCTCAGAAGAAAGCGGAATAATAATAATAACTAGATATTAAAGTTTGAAGACAAACTTTATGTTGGCTTGAAAAAGCGTAGCTTGAACGTTTAAAACGGTTTGACAGAAGTTTAGTTTAGTAGGCTGTCTGGCTGTTAGTATGTTTAGGTATGAACGTAGCATGATTTAGCATGATTTATCATGATGCCAACATGATAAACATGAAGCTAACATGATGCTAGCATGATTAGCATGAAGCTATCATGATGCTAGCATGATTAGCATGAAGTTAGCATGATGATAGCATGATTAGCATGAAGATAACATGATGTTATCATGATTAGCATGAAGCTAGCATGATGCTAGCATGATTAGCATGATTAGCATGAAGCTAGCATGATTAGCATGAAGCTAGCATGATGCTAGCATGATTAGCATGAAGCTAACTTGATGCTAGCATGATTAGCATGAAGCTAGCATGATGCTAGCATGATTAGCATGAAGCTAGCATGATGCTAGCATAATTACCATGAAGCTAGCATGATGTTAGCATGATTAGCATGAAGCTAGCATGATGGTAGCATGATTAGCATGAAGCTAGCATGATGCTAGCATGATGTTAGCATGATTAGCATGAAGCTAGCATGATGCTAGCATGATTAGCATGAAGCTAGCATGATGCTAGCATGATAAGCATGAAGCTAGCATGATGTTAGCATGATTAGCATGAAGCTAGCATAATGTAAGCATGATTAGCATGAAGTTACCATAATGTTAACATGATTAGCATGAAGCTAGCATGATGCTAGCATAATTACCATGAAGCTAGCATGATGTTAGCATGATTAGCATGAAGGTAGCATGATGCTAGCATGATTAGCATGAAGCTAGCATGATGCTAGCATGATGCTAACATGATGCTAGCATGATTAGCATGAAGCTAGCATGATGCTAGCATGATTAGCATGAAGCTAGCATGATGCTAGCATGATTAGCATGAAGCTAGCATGATTAGCATGAAGCTAGCATGATGTTAGCATGATTAGCATGAAGCTACCATGATGCTAGCATGATTAGCATGAAGCTAGCATGATGTTAGCATGATTAGCATGAAGCTAGCATGATGCTAACATAATTAGCATGAAGCTAGCATGATGCTAGCATGATTAGCATGAAGCTAGCATGATGTTAGCATGATTAGCATGAAGCTAGCATGATTAGCATGAAGCTAGCATGATGTTAGCATGATTAGCATGAAGCTAGCATGATGCTAGCATGATTAGCATGAAGCTAGCATGATGCTAGCATGATAAACATATAGCTAGCATGATGCTAGCATGATTAGCATGAAGCTAGCATGATTCTAACATGATTATCATGAAGCTAGCATGATGCTAGCATGATTAGCATGAAGCTAGCATGAGGCTAGCATGATTAGCATGAAGCTAGCATGAGGCTAGCATGATTAGCATGAAGTAAACATGAGGTTAGCATGATTAGCGTGAAGCTAACATAATTTAATGTGAAGTTAGCATGATTAGCATGATGCTAGCATGATTAGCATGAAGCTAACACTATTTAGCGTGAAGCTAAGAAGATTTAACACGAAGCTAGCATGATTTAGCATGAAGTTAGCAAGCTATATTATGAAATTAGCATAAAGCTAGCATGAAACTAGCATGAAGCTAGTATGACTTAGCATGGAGCTAGCATGAAGCTAGCATGACCCAAAGACCCAACCCCCATGTCTCTATGATGTTCAGACCAAGAGATATAAGGCTTTGTTTATTATGTTGCTAGGGTGCTCAAATTTGGTTGCTAGGGGCGTGGCTTAATGCCTCAATAAGAATCCTATTAAGACTGATTGGATGCCTGAGTAAAATGAGCCCACCCCTATGTCTCTATGACACTCTGGTGTAAAGATATCCATCTGGGCTTTTTATAATGGTAGTCTATGGGAGATGTTGCTAGGGTACCCAAAATTGTTGCTAGGGGCGTGGCTAAATAGCTTTGGGGCGATCCTAAGAGACTGATTGGATGACTGAGTAAAATGAGCCCACCCCCATGTCTCTACGACACTCTAAAGTAAAGATATTCCATCTGGGACGCGTTTATTCCCTTATATGGGCATGCTTCCTGCCCCATTATAAGTCAATGGGAAATTTTGGGGGCCTCTTACACCCCAGGGGTACAGCTTACACCCCATTGTGATGTATGTTCTTACAGAGCCTGTCAGCCACCTTAAATGTGGTAAGCCACAAGTTTCTACAAGTTTCTCACTCACAGCTATGACCCGTCAAAGTTTGTCTCAATGTTAAGTCAATGGAAATTTTGGGGTGTTCGAGACCCCCGTTTAGGAATTCGGAAGGTCCCATCAGTTAGAAAAGATATAGCACACTAAGTCAGACCAGTCTGAAGGTCTGTGGAAAATTTGGTGCATGTAGCTTGAAAGCCCTAGGACGAGTTAGTTGCCGAAATTTTGGGGGGAGAAAAAGAATAATAATAACTAGATAGAAAAGTTTGTTGACAAACTTTATGTTGGCTTGACAAAGCCTGGCCTGAACGTTAAAAACGGTTTGACAGAAGTTTAGTTTAGTAGGCTATCTGGTTGTTAGTATGTTTAAGTATGAAGCTAGCCTGATTTAACATAAAGTTAGCATGATTAGCCTGAAGCTAGCATGAAGCTAACATGATTAGCATGAAGCTAACATGATTAGCATGAAGCTAGCATCAAGTTTGCATGATTAGCATGAAGCTAGCATGATGCTAACATGAATTAGCATGAAGCTAGCATGATGCTAACATGAATTAGCATGAAGCTAGCATGATGCTAACATGAATTAACATGAAGTTAGCATGATGCTAACATGAATTAGCATGAAGCTAGCATGATGCTAACATGAATTAGCATGAAGCTAGCATGATGCTAACATGAATTAGCATGAAGCTAGCATGCTGCTAACATGAATAAGCATGAAGCTAGCATGATGCTAACATGAATTATCATGAAGCTAGCATGATGCTAACATGAATTAGCATGAAGTTAGCATGAAGCTGGCATGATGCTAACATGAATTAGCATGAAGCTAGCATGATGCTAACATGAATTATCATGAAGCTAGCATGATGCTAACATGAATTAGCATGAAGCTAGCATGATGCTAACATGAATTAGCATGAAACTAGCATGATGCTAACATGAATTAGCATGAAGCTAGCATTAAGCTAACATGAATTAGCATGAAGCTAGCATGATGCTAACATGAATTAGCATGAAGCTAGCATGATGCTAACATGAATTAACATGAAGCTAGCATGATGCTAACATGAATTAGCATGAAGCTAGCATGATGCTAACATGAATTAGCATGAAGCTAGCATGATGCTAACATGAATAAGCATGAAGTTAGCAAGATTTATTATTAAATTAGCATAAAGCTAGCATGAAACTAGCATGAAGCTAGTATGACTTAGCTTGAAGCTAGCATGAAGCTAACATGACCAAAAGACCCAACCCCCATGTCTCTATGATGTTCGGATCCAGAGATATAAGGCTTTGTTTATTATGTTGCTAGGGTGCTCATATTTGGTTGCTAGGGGCGTGGCCTAATAGCTCAATAAGAATCCTTAGAGACTGATTGGATGCCTTAGTAAAATGAGCCCACCCCCATGTCTCTGTGACACTGTGCTGCAAAGATATCCATCTGGGCATTTTATAATGGCAGTCTATGGGAGATGTTGCTAGGGTGCCCAAAAATGGTTGTTAGGGGCGTGGCTTAATTGCTATGGGATGATCCAGAGAGACTGATTGGATGCCTGAGTAAAATGAGCCCACCCCCATGTCTCTATGACACTGTAAAGCGAAGATATTCCATCTGGAATGTTTTTATTCCCTTATA
Source organism: Misgurnus anguillicaudatus (assembly GCF_027580225.2). NCBI lineage: Eukaryota > Metazoa > Chordata > Actinopteri > Cypriniformes > Cobitidae > Misgurnus > Misgurnus anguillicaudatus. The sequence continues at coordinate 2,572,711 of NW_027395279.1, forward strand.
TGGGCGTGTTTCCTGCCCCGTTATAAGTCAATGGGGAATTTTGGGGGCCTCCTACACCCCAGGGGTGAAACTTACACCCCAATGTGAGGTATGTTCTCACAGTGCCTGTCAGCCTCCTTAAATGTGGTAAGCCACAAGTTTCTACAAATTTCTCACTCGGAGCTATGACCCGTCAAAGTTTGTCCAATGTAAAGTCAATGGGACTTTTGGAATTTTAAATTCCCGTTTTAGGAATTCTGTAAGTCGGATCCCTTCAAAAAGATATAGCACACTTCTTCAGACCAGTTAGAATGTCCGTGGAAAATTTGGTGGATGTAGCTTGAAAGCTGTCGGACGAGTTAGCTGCAGAAATTTCGCTCAGAAGAAGAATAATAATAATAATAAGTTTAAATACAATATCAGTATGTTGGCTTTGTCAAGCCAACATAACTAGATAGAAAAGTTTGAAGACAAACTTTATGTTGGCTTGACAAAGCCTGGCCTAAACGTTTAAAACAGTTTGAGAGAAACTGAAAACAAGTTTAGTTTAGTAGTGTAACTTTCCGTAAACATGATTTAACAAAAAGTTAACATGATTTAGCACTAAGTTAGCATGATGTTAACATTAATTAACATGAGTTAGCATGATAATAACATGAATTAACATGACGCTAGCATGATGCTAACAAGAATTAGCATGAAGCTAACATGATGCTAACATGAATTAGCATGAAGCTAGCATGAAGCCAACATGAATTAACATGAAGCTAGCATGATGTTAACATGAATTAGCATGAAGCTAGCATGATGCTAACATGAATTAGCATGATGCTAACATGAATTAGCATGAAGCTAACACAATGCTAACATGAATTAGCATGAAGCTAGCACGATGCTAACATGAATTAGCATGAAGCTAGCATGATGCTAACATGAATTAGCATGAAGCTAACATGAATTAGCATGAAGCTAAACTGAAGCTAACATGAATTAGCATGAAGCTAACATGAATTAGCATGAAGCTAACATGAATTAGCATGAAGCTAACATGAATTAGCATGAAGTTAGCACGATGCTAACATGAATTAGCATGAAGCTAGCACGTTGCTAACATGAATTAGCATGAAGCTAGCATGAAGCTAACATGAATTAGCATGAAGTTAGCACGATGCTAACATGAATTAGCATGAAGCTAGCATGAAGCTAACATGAATTAGCATGAAGCTAGCATGATGCTAACATGAATTAACATGAAGCTAGCATGATGCTAACATGAATTAGCATGAAGCTAGCATGATGCTAACAAGAATTAGCATGAAGCTAGCATGAAGCTAACAAGAATTAGCATGAAGCTAGCATGATGCTAACATGATTTAGCATGAAGCTAGCATGATGTTAACATGATTTAACATGAAGTTAGCAAGATTTATTATGAAATTAGCATAAAGCTAGCATGAAACTAGCATGAAGCTAGTATGACTTAGCATGAAGCTAGCATAAGGCTAACATGACCAAAAGACCCAACCCCCATGTCTCTATGATGTTCGGATCCAGAGATATAAGGCTTTGTTTATTATGTTGCTAGGGTGCTCATATTTGGTTGCTAGGGGCGTGGCTTAATACCTTAAGAATCCTCAGAGACTGATTGGATGCCTGAGTAAAATGAGCCCACCCCCATGTCTCTGTGACACTCTGCTACAAAGATATCCATCTGGGCATTTTATAATGGCAGTCTATGGAAGATGTTGCTAGGGTGCCCGAAAATGGTTGCTATGGGCGTGGCTTAATAGCTGTGGGACGATCCCGAGAGACTGATTGGATGCCTGAGTAAAATGAGCCCACCCCCATGTCTCTATGACACTGTAAAGCGAATATATTCCATCTGGAACGTTTTTATTCCCTTATATGGGCATGTTTCCTGCCCCGTTATAAGTCAATGGGGAATTTTGGGGGCCTCTTACACCCCAGGGGTGAAACTTACACCCGAATGTGAGGTATGTTCTCACAGTGCCTGCCAGCCTCTTCAAATGTGGTAACCCACAAGTTTCTACAAATTTCTCGCTCGCAGCTATGACCCGTCAAAGTTTGTCCAATGTTAAGTCAATGGGACTTTTGGAATTTTAAATTCCCGTTTTAGGAATTCTGTAAGTCGGATCCCTTCAAAAAGATATAGCACACTTCGTCAGACCAGTTAGAATGTCCGTGGAAAATTTGGTGGATGTAGCTTGAAAGCTGTCGGACGAGTAAGCTGCAGAAATTTCGCTAAGAAGAAGAATAATAATAATAAGTTTAAATACAATATCAGTATGTTGGCTTTGTCAAGCCAACATAATAACTAGATATTAAAGTTTGAAGACAAACTTTATGTTGGCTTGAAAAAGCGTAGCTTGAACGTTTAAAACGGTTTGACAGAAGTTTAGTTTAGTAGGCTATCTGGCTGTTAGAATGTTTAAGTATGAAGGTAGCATGATTAGCATGAAGCTAGCCTGATGTTAGCATGATTAGCATGAAGCTAACATGATGCTAGCATGATTAGCATGAAGCTAGCATGATGCTAGCATGATTAGCATGAAGCTAGCATGATGTTAGCATGATTAGCATGAAGCTAGCATGATGCTAGCTTGATTAGCATGATGCTAACATGATTAGCATGATGCTAGCATGATGCTAGCATGATTAGCATGATGCTAGCATGATGCTAGCATGATTAGCATGAAGCTAGCATGATGCTAGCATGATTAGCATGAAGCTAACATGATGTTAGCATGATTAGCATGAAGCTAGCATGATTAGCATGAAGCTAGCATGATGCTAGCATGATTAGCATGAAGCTAGCATGATGCTAGCATGATTAGCATGAAGCTAGCATGATGCTAGCATGATTAGCATGAAGCTAGCATGATGCTAGCATGATTAGCATGAAGCTACATGCTAGCATGATTAGCATGAAGCTACCATGATGCTAGCATGATTAGCATGAAGCTAGCATGATGCTAGCATGATTAGCATGAAGCTAGCATGATGCTAGCATGATTAGCATGAAGCTAGCATGATGCTAGCATGATTAGCATGAAGCTAGCATGATGCTAGCATGATTAGCATGAAGCTAGCATGATGCTAGCATGATTAACATGAAGCTAGCATGATGCTAGCATGATTAGCATGAAGCTAACATGATGCTAGCATGATTAGCATGAAGCTAGCATAATGCTAGCATGATTAGCATGAAGCTAGCATGATGCTAGCATGATTAGCATGAAGCTAGCATGATGCTAGCATGATTAGCATGAAGCTAGCATGATGTTAATATGATTAGCATGAAGCTAGCATGATGTTAGCATGAAACTAGCATGATTCTAGCATGATTAGCATGAAGCTAGCATGATTCTAGCATGATTAGCATGAAGCTAGCATGATTCTAGCATGATTAGCATGAAGCTAGCATGATGCTAGCATGATTAGCCTGAAGCTAGCATGAGGCTACCATGATTAGCATGAAGTAAGCATAAGGTTAGCATGATTAGCATGAAGCTAGCATGATTTAACGTGAAGCTAGTATGATTAGCATGAAGCTAACATGATTTAGCATGAAGTTAGCAAGATTTATTATGAAATTAGCATAAAGCTAGCATGAAACTAGCATGAAGCTTGTATGACTTAGCATGGAGCTAGCATTAAGCTAATATGACCCAAAGACCCAACCCCCATGTCTCTATGATGTTCAGACCAAGAGATATAAGGCTTTGTTTATTATGTTGCTAGGGTGCTCATATTTGGTTGCTAGGGGCGTGGCTTAATGCCTCAATAAGAATCCTATTAAGACTGATTGGATGCCTGAGTAAAATGAGCCCACCCCTATGTCTCTATGACACTCTGGTGTAAAGATATCCATGTGGGCTTTTTATAATGGTAGTCTATGGGAGATGTTGCTAGGGTACCCAAAATTGTTGCTAGGGGCGTGGCTAAATAGCTTTGGGGCAATCCTAAGAGACTGATTGGATGACTGAGTAAAATGAGCCCACCCCCATGTCTCTACGACACTCCAAAGTAAAGATATTCCATCTGGGACGCTTTTATTCCCTTATATGGGCATGTTTCCTTCCCCATTATAAGTCAATGGGAAATTTTGGGGGCCTCTTACACCCCAGGGGTATAGCTTACACCCCATTGTGATGTATGTTCTTACAGAGCCTGTCAGCCACCTTAAATGTGGTAAGCCACAAGTTTCTACAAGTTTCTCACTCACAGCTATGACCCGTCAAAGTTTGTGTCAATGTTAAGTCAATGGAAATTTTGGGGTGTTCGAGCCCCCCGTTTAGGAATTCGGAAGGTCCCATCAGTTAGAAAAGATATAGCACACTAAGTCAGACCAGTCTGAAGGTCCGTGGAAAATTTGGTGCATGTAGCATGAAAGCTCTAGGACCAGTTAGTGTCAGAAATTTAGTCTCAGAAGAAAGCGGAATAATAATAATAACTAGATAGAAAAGTTTGGAGACAAACTTTATGTTGGCTTGACAAAGCCTGGCCTGAACGTATAAAACAGATTGACAGAAAATTGAAATAAGTTTAGTTTAGTAGTCTACCTGGCTGTTAACATGTTTTAGTCTGAAGCAATCATGATTTAACTAAGTTAACATGATTAAACATGACGCTAGCATGATTTAGCATGAAATTATCCTGTTTTAGCATGAAGCTAGCATGATATAACTTGATGCTAGCATGAAGCTAACATGATTAAAAGACCCAACCCCCATGTCTCTATGATGTTCTGATGCAGAGATATAAGGCTCTATTTATTACATTGCTAGGGTACTGTATTTGGTTGCTAGGGAGAAAATTGGCATCCAGTAGTGATTACACGTCGAATCAAAAGTAAAATGGTCCAACCCCTGTGTCTCTACGATGTTCTGATGCAGAGATATAAGGCTTGTTTATTCTGTTGCTAGGGTACTGTATTTGGTCGCTAGGGAGAAAATTGGCATCCACTAGTGATTATACTCCAAGCCACAAGTAAAACAGTCCAACCCCTGTGTCTTTTCTTATTGAATATTTAACTTAATAAGTCAGAAACGTTTCCGCTGTTTCCTGCTGACACGTGCAGCAGGTGACGCCAATTATGGGTCCTCTGACCATCTCATTTCAGTTCTCTTCTCAACTTCTGAGGCTGCCACCTTGAATGAATGAGTACTCACCTTTTAAGGTCGCATGCTTATAAGGTTGCAGCCCTTGAATTGGGACACAGCTTATGACACTGTGCTGTAAAGATATCCATCTAGCCATTTTAAAATGGCAGTCTATGGGATCGTTGCTAGGGTACTGTCTTTGGTTGCTAGGGAGTAGCTTGGCAGTGCCCAATAATGATACTTCATAGGCTGCTTGCCAGTTTGAGTGACATAAATCAGCCCCCATGCCATGTCTCTATGACATTCGTATTTGAAAATATAACTGCTTGGATTCTGGTTGCTAGGGTGGTCAACAATGGTTGCTAGGGCATGGAGAGGAAGTAGTGAAAGTGACACTTCTATTAAAAAAATAATTATTTTAAATGAAAATCAATTAAACTTGACGCTCACACGCACACACACGCACACACACGCACACACACACACACACACACACACACACACACACACACACACACACACACACACACACACACACACACACACAACACACACACACACACACACACACACACACACACACAAACACACACGCATATTAAACTGTATTATATAAACATATATTGATTGTCACTGTTCCTTTCTTTGTAAATATATTTATGCTAATAAAACGTTTATTAATTATTATTATTAGATTATTTGTAGTACTGTTGCCTAGTGATCATTATTTTGATTAATACTTTTTCAGTATTTCATTGTTTACAGTTTTTTTTATTCGCTTTGGTACTATTTTCACAAGTATGTGGTAAAACCTCACAACTGTTAGTACAAAACTCACAGCAGATCATCAAAAAGTCCATTTTTTCAAACATGTAATCACATTTTCAATTGACTTAGTACAACACACAAAATTATACACTCACTTTTTCACCACACTTACTCATTGTGTCGTCAAAGAAATACATTTCATTTGAAGTAATTGTCTTTCACAATGCAATGCTCACAATACTTTTGATATGCTTCTCATCACATTTTCGTAAATACATTTGACCAGCACTAAATCCAACTGATCTTAATGGTTAATCACTGAACCATTTGGTAAACCTATGTATTTTCATTTACGCAATATACAGTATGTGGATTTTGAGAACTACAGAAATAAAATGTGTGTTTGTACAAACATATAAATTATGTGTAACCGCACACGATAAAATACTCTTTATTGCTAATTGATTTTACATAGTGGTAACCACAGTTGGTCATTACAGTAGATATACTGTAAAAGTGGGGGTGTAAACACTGGCAATTTCTTTCAATATGGAGCAGGACAGACAGCAAGAAGATCTTGTGGACAAGGGATCCTTCAGGGAGGTGGGCATGGGCACCCACAGAGACCTCAAAGAGGTGGACAAAAATCTACGGCCAAATGCTCAAGGCTTGATCCAAATTAATGTTATGTGTGCACTAAATGTTATGTTCTCATTCAATTACATTACAGAAAGTATATGTTACAATTATATCTGAAAAATAAAAACTACTGTAATTTGCTCAAATGATTGTAGAGGATGTCTTCATTGATCCTTCACTTGATTACACATAGGATGGATATTTTGGAAATGATAGATTATGTAAGTAATGTAAGTGTATTGCCTAATGTGAAACTGTGTAATATGTATTTTTTAGTACTGTATTAATTTCAGGACTTTTAAGTCTGATTTGAAACATGTATCTTGCAATGTTTGCTGTTGGATAAACTGATTGTTAAAATTACTAAACTGAAAGAAGATCATACTGTTGTGTTTCGGTGATTAAACCAAATGTTCTCATTACATATTACAATAATCTTGTATTTGAAACAATGATAATGTGGACTGAAAACATGTGCAACTCACTGAAAGCATTAAATCAGGTTTTGAAAGAATGACTAGTGTGATCAGTTTGGACTTTTGTACTAAGAGTTTTGAAAATGTACACCTTACTTGTGAAAATAGTACCAAAGCGAATAAAAAAACTGTAATGGATGACAATGATTCTTTAAAACCAATAAGACAAAAGATCCCTAAACCTTTTGCTGATGAGCTCTAGATTCAATGGTTGTGGCTATGAATACAGCTACGGTCAAAATCTCTTGAAGTCTCGCCGGTTGAGCGCTGTTTTCTCAATCCGACGGCTGCAGCCTCCAAAGGTCGGATTTGCAGGCTGCCTACGTCATCAAGCCTGTCTTATTTCACAATATTAACAATTATAAAATTGACTATTATTTTTAGTAAATCGTGTATTGTTGTAATATGCTTATGACTTGCGAATGTAATGCTCAGTTAACTGAAATAAACCAAGCTTGATGAAGTATGCAGCCTGCATATGCGACCTCCGGAGGCTGCAGCCTTCAGATTGAGAAACGGCCGAATATTTATGGGTTTTTTTTCATATACCCAAACCTTACAACAACATTTCACGGGATTTAGGTGGTGACTGTATGCTGTCTAGCAGAATCGCTGTTTTTCAACTTAATCCTAACTAAATCTAACGCTAAACTGAACATCTCGCGAGATTTGGCCGCATTCGTAACTAAATCTGTCGCTAAACTGAACATCTCGCGAGATTTGGCCGCATCCGTAATGCGCTAGCCCGCCCCGAACTTGTTTCATCCGGTTTCTCGGTTCAGCCAGGTAAGTGCCTCAGGACTTTCTCTCCGTTATTTTTTGAGGTATTTTTCGACGTAAATTCATAAAAGTTGTAAAAACAACGGTAAATTAAGTTCACATGATTATTTTAAACAAAATGCGATTGTTCATTTAGATATCTGTATTGTTTTGCTATAGTTTAAACGATAAACGTCTCGGTTACGGATGTAACCCTCGTTCCCTGAAGGAGGGAACGGAGACGTCACGTCGTGACCGACGAATTGGGAACTCGCTTAGAGAGACCAATCTGCTTCGAATACTACAAAAAACGCCAATGAACTTGGCATTGAGATATTTGCATAATGCTGGCGCCGCCCCGCCAGGTGCGTATATAAGACGCACGTGCAAATGAGGAAATCAGCTTCTGTTCGCTGAGAAAGCCGGAAGGTGACCGGCCTAAACAGCAGGTGGCAGCACCTGTGGCGACGGGACGTGACGTCTCCGTTCCCTCCTTCAGGGAACGAGGGTTACATCCGTAACCGAGACGTTCCCTTTCAGTCGGTCACTACGACGTCACGTCGTGACCGACGAATTGGGAATCCCTACCAAAACGCCACTAGGGGCTGACCTCTTCCAGTGTCTGCATAAAGCCCTCCGGTTTCCACTTAAGGATAAGGAGAATTAGGTTTTAAGGCAGAAGGCCGGGCACTAGATGTTCCTTTAACCCCACAGTAGTGCCAGCAACTGGGAAGCGCCCTACCAGAGCGGAATAGGAACGCTGCGGAAGCCACCGCCCCGTTAAGGGCTATTGGTGGGCGAAAGTCAACCGTAGTTGAGGTCTAAATGACAGCCGTGGCTGTGTAAGCAAAGCAGTGCTCTGCTAAGGGAAACGTGGGCTAGTAGGATTAACCCCACGGAATAATACTCACAAAGGAACCCGTTGGGACGCAATGTGGAGCCCTGGCCAAACACGTAGGTTCGTAAGAATACAACTAGTGAAAGGCTGACAGCCAATGCTCCGCAACAAAGGCTGTCAAGGCAGTGGAGGGAGCAAATCAAACCATTACGCATTTTTGCTCTGTTAGCCTTCCATACTGAAAAAACTCAATTTGGAGCCTCAGTCGGAGGCTGCAAGCCGACTTGCGAGTCTGCTCTCCGTGTCCTCCCTGGTGAGGACAGAACACGAGAGGATACAGGCTCGATACGAACATTGTAAAATCTAATGAACGTATTAGGTGTCGCCCAACCCGCAGCTCTACAGATGTCTGTCAGCGAGGAACCACGAGCTAATGCCCAAGATGAGGCAACACTCCGAGTGGAGTGCGCTCTCAAATTAAAGGGGCAAGGAATGCCCTGCAAATTGTAAGCTAGGGCGATAGTATCAACTATCCAATGAGACATCCTCTGCTTAGTGACAGCTTTCCCTTTCTGCTGACCACCATAACAAACAAAGAGCTGGTCTGAGGTCCTGAAGCTTTGCGTGCGGTCCACGTAGAATCGCAGTGCGCGTACGGGGCACAACAAAGCCTCGGTTGGGTTTGCCTGCTCCAAAGGCAATGCTTGCAAGCTCACCACTTGATCTCTGAAGGGAGTAGTGGGAACTTTGGGCACGTAGCCTGGTCTGGGTCTCAAGGTCACGCTCGAGACAGAAGGACCAAACTGAAGGCACGAATCGTCAACAGAGAATGCATGTAAATCCCCTATTCTCTTCACCGAAGCCAATGCTAGTAGGGTCAAAGCCTTCATGGATAGAAGCTTCAGACTCGCAGACTGCAAAGGCTCGAACGGAGGACTCTGTAGCGCTTTCAGCACCATGGACAGGTCCCAGGGGGGAATAGAAGGAGGGCGCGAGGGGTTTAGCCTGCGAGCGCCTCTCAGGAATCTAACAACCAAATCATGCTGGCCCACTGATCTGCCGTTAATAAGTGAGTGATGCGCAGATATAGCGGCGATATCAACTTTAATAGTGGATGGTGACAGCCTACCATCTAACCTATGTTGAAGATATAAAAGCACAACGTTAATAGGGCATTCTCTGGGGTCCTCGCGTTGCGAAGAGCACCAGGTGACGAAAAGGTTCCATTTTAACGCGTAAGCCCGTCTCGTAGACGGAGCTCGTGCCGCGTCAATAGTGTTAGATACCGCTTGGGGTAAATCACTTAAACCTTGTGCGCGCTCAACGACCAAACGTGGAGATTCCACAGGTCGGGGCGCGGGTGCCATAATGTGCCCCCTCCCTGAGAAAGAAGGTCCTTCCTCAGGGGAATCCGCCAGGGAGGGGCTGTCGCGAGGAGCATTAATTCCGGAAACCAATTCCTGGTCGTCCAATATGGGGCGATCATTAAAAGGCTCTCCTCGTCCTGCCTGACTTTGCACAGAATCTGTGCTATTAAACTCACTGGGGGGAACGCATATTTGCGCAGACCCCGCGGCCAGCTGTGTGCCAACGCATCCACTCCGAGGCTGCCCTCGGTTAGTGAATAAAACAGGCGACAATGGGTATTGTTCGGTGACGCAAATAGGTCTATCTGCGCTCGACCGAATTTCCTCCAAATCAGCTGGACCGTCTGGGGGTGGAGTCGCCATTCGCCGGGGCGCGCTGCTCGGGAAAGCGCGTCTGCCGCTGTATTGAGCGAGCCCGGTATGTAAATGGCACGAAGGGACCTCAGATGCTTCTGACTCCAAAGGAGGAGATGACGAGCGAGATGCGACAGGTGACGAGAGCGCAAACCGCCTTGACGGTTGATATACGCTACAGTCGCAGTGTTGTCTGAGCGTACTAGTACATCCTTCCCTCGCAGCTCCGTCGCGAAGCGTACGAGTCCCAGATATACTGCCCACAACTCGCGGCAATTGATATGCCAATGCAACTGGGGTGCTGTCCACACCCCCGAAGCCGTGAGCTCGCCGTACGTGGCTCCCCAGCCCGTGTCGGAGGCATCTGTGTGTACAACAGCATGCCGGGAGATTTGTCTCATGGAGACCCCTGCTCTGAGAAACGCAGGATCTGACCACGGGGGGAATGTTAGGCGGCACGCAGGTGTAATGGTTACACGGTGAATGCCGGCGCGCCACGCTCTCCTCGGGACTCGATCGTGAAGCCAACGCTGAAGCGGTCTCATATGGAGCAGTCCGAGCGGCGTCACGGCCGCTGCTGCTGCCATACGCCCCAGGAGTCTCTGAAATTGTTTCAGAGGGACCGCATTCTTCCCTCGGAATGACCCGAGGCAAGTCAGAATTGATTGAACACGTTCTTCTGTCAAACGCGCCGATAAATCGATCGAGTCCAGTTCCATACCGAGAAAAGAGATCCTCTGCGTGGGGCAGAGTTTGCTCTTTTCCCAGTTGACCCGAAGACCCAAACGGGCGAGATGTTGAAGTGTTAGATCTCTGTGTTCGCACAGCGTCCGCCGAGAATGCGCTATTATAAGCCAATCGTCGAGGTAAGCCAATATGCGAACACCGCTCTCTCTGAGGGGCTGTAACGCCGCCTCTATCACTTTCGTGAACACACGGGGAGAGAGAGACAGCCCGAACGGTAAAACTTTGTATTGATATGCCCGACCCTCGAACGCAAACCGGAGAAACGGTCTGTGACGGGGAAGAATGGACACATGAAAATACGCGTCTTTCAGGTCTATCGCTGCAAACCAATCGTGGGGGCGTATTGCACTGAAAATCTGTTTCGGTGTAATCATCCTGAAAGACCTCTTCTGAAGAGATTTGTTCAGGACACGCAAATCCAAAATCGGTCGTAACCCGCCGCCTTTCTTGGGAACTATGAAATACGGGCTGTAAAAACCCGATCTCATCTCGGTAAGAGGGATCGGCTCGATCGCGTCCTTCGCCAACAGGACCTCGACCTCTGCACGCAGTACATGTGCATCGGACGCTTTCACCGTGGTGAAACGTACGCCCGCAAATTTGGGAGTGTGCCGATTGAATTGAATTTCGTAACCGAGGCGGATCGTGCGTAAAACCCAACGAGACGGGTTGGGAAGCTGAAGCCAAGCTCCCAAATACCGTACGAGAGGAATTAGCGGCACAACCGGTGAACCCGCGGCGGGGCAGCGAGGCGGGACAGGCGGGACTGCCGGTGCGTCTGCCGTGACAGCATAAGCATCTACAGTGTGTGTGTGTGTGACACTGACCTGAGCCCGCTGAGAGAGACGGTCGTCCGGTCTCCTCAGCGGAGGACGCAGACTCCGAAGGGTATGCTGGTGGTCCGGTCTCCGCAGTGGAGAACTCGAACTCGCCAGAACACCCGCTGGCGATAGAGGAGAGGGAGGAAGAGCATCTGACTGCCCGCTCACATCTCTCTCGATCCTCTGGAGACCTGGAGAAGGAATAGGAATGCACTCTTTTTGTGGTTTTGTGGGTGCCGGCTGAGAAGCCGGCGGAACAGAAACAAAACGAAACCAAAGATTCTCCACCCGGCCCTCTACCGGTGGAAGGAGTGGTGCCATCACCGTCTCCCGTAGAGTGATCCCATCCAAATCCAGGTCGCCCGTCTCAGGGCCGCTTCGACCTCCGTTTACCACGGGAAGCGGGTGGAGCGGGCGGGGCGGGCTGCCGACGGCTGGTCCCCCTCCGTGGCCTGGAAGATGTTCTAGCGGGGGGGGCGGAGGCAGCCGCCGGAGGGCGCCCTCGGCGAGGAGCAGACGGGGCCGCCGGCGCTGGAGGGCGAGATGCAGGTCGCTTGCGCCGGGGCATGATCTGAGCGATCGCCTCCGTCTGCTTCTGGGCGGCGGAGAACTGCTGGGCGAAAGACTCCACCGACTCGCCGAAAAGACCCGCCTGGGACACGGGGGCATCCAAGAACTTGTTCTTCTCCGCCTCAGACATGTCCGCCAGACAGAGCCATAGATGGCGTTCTTGGACCACCATCGTGGACATCGCACGACCAATCGCCTGCGCTGTGACCTTCGTAGCACGAAGGGCCAGATCCGTCGCGGCCCGGAGCTCCGAAAGCACAGGCGAGTCGTGTCCTCCCTCATGCAGATCTCTCAAAGCTTTCGCCTGATGTACCTGCAGCAACGCCATAGCGTGCAGGGCTGAAGCCGCCTCTCCGCATGCCTGGTGGGCAGCCCCCGTTAAACCGGAAGACTGTCTGCAAGCACGGGAGGGTAGGGTTGGGCGGTCCTTCCAGGAGGGAGCGGTGGCCGGACACAGTTGCATCGCGACCGCACGCTCTACGGGGGGGATCCCCGTATAACCCTTAGCAGCTCCATCGGTGAGGGAGGTGAGGGGGGAGGGCTGAAAAGACCGTAATCTGGTAGAAAACGGTGACTTCCAGGTCCTAGTCAGCTCCTCGTGCACCTCGGGGAAGAATGGTACCGGCGGAGAGGGTTGTGAAACCCGGGCAGCTCCAAAGAACCAATCATCCAGGCGGGACGGTTCGGGCTGTGGGGGGTGAACCCACTCCAACCCTACGGTCTCCGCCGCTCGAGAGAGCACGGCCACCATCTCTGGATCGAAATCCGGCGTCACGACCCGTCCGGAAGGGGGGAGGACATCCGGATCCTCAGAGGGAGAGGGCCCACCCTCGGATGCTGCGGTCTCCGTGGACCCGGAGGGAGGCACGACAGATCCTGCAGACATCGCAGAACACGACTCTACAGTCTCCATCGGCACATCAACCGGCTGTGGATGAGGAGGCTGAGAGCCGGAGGACGAATCCCCCGACCGGCTCAGCACAGTGATGCGGAGATCGTCCTTTGAGAGCCTCACGGCCGCTCCGTGGCGGCGTTCGGAACTCGCTGGACGTGGGTTGCGTTTTTCCCGGAGGAAAGACAACCGTCTCCGCAAATCCACAAGGGACATGTTCTCGCAGTGAGAACACTTACCCCCAGCGAACGCTGCCTCTGCGTGCTCGATGCCCAAACACGAAAGACAACGCTCGTGACCGTCCTTCGGACCCATATACTTCCCGCATCCAAGATCACACGGACGAAAAGCCATCCTGAAAAGGACGCTAATCGCCGGATATACGAGAGAGTGGCTGCCTTTAACAAGGCACAAAGCTCTCTCGTATCACTCTTTTAGGGAAATTCACTCAAATGCTCAGTTGATGATGCGCACAGGGAAAGGCAACGCACACACTAAACTCAAAACAAAAAAGATGCAGAGCCTGTGGAATGCTGCGAAGCGTCCGCTGTGGTACTGCCAGTCCAACCAACTTCCGCAATCGATCCCAACAGAGTAAAGTAGCTTCTCAGTAGCAGATACTGCCGGCTTTCGAAGCGATAAAAAGCTGATTTCCTCATTTGCACGTGCGTCTTATATACGCACCTGGCGGGGCGGCGCCAGCATTATGCAAATATCTCAATGCCAAGTTCATTGGCGTTTTTTGTAGTATTCGAAGCAGATTGGTCTCTCTAAGCGAGTTCCCAATTCGTCGGTCACGACGTGACGTCGTAGTGACCGACTGAAAGGGAACTATGTTATATAGTGCAAGTAACGTAAATTCCACACGAAATACAGGTACCTTTGCACGCGTGGTTTAAATGTGAGCTGTTTTTGTCACAATTAGAGATGTAACACGAGTTAAAGTATATTTTTACTTGTTTTAACGTTCACTATAAAGTTTAGCGTTTATTAGCATGAGGGTTAGCATTTTGTTTACACGGTCGTATTGAGGGCTCCAGCCAGCATCCACTGGTGCCAACATGCAGGGGTGACGAGATGGATCATCTGTGTCTGTTTGTGAGACACTTAAAGTTTTGCTTAAGGGTGTTGGGGAACCCTGGGTCTTATAAACAAAATATACGTGTGTTTACAATGTACTTCTGATTCTGGATACCATTAACTTAAAGTTACATGCTGCTATAGCAATTCTAATAATGTGCTAAGTTGTGTTTCCTTGCCTTTCCTCGTCACTACTTTGCCTTCACATAGTTTGTGCTGTCTAGACACATGTGTGGCAAGTCATTTTTTTACTTGCATTTCATTTTTAGTTAGTAACGTCTCTCTTTCTTTTTTCTGTTCTACAGACAGGTCATTGCTTCAGCTGTGTGAGTATTTTTATAATAAATTATCTGTATACAGACTTGTAATATTTGATGTAGATATTAAGTGATTATTTCTGGTTTTACATTTTATGTTCCCTAAACATCAGCCAACATCCAGTTTGTGGTGCTGCACAACAAACCCCACTTTTTAGTGGATATATTCAAGTGAACCCAAAAAAGGCTCTTTTAAGAGCCATCCACATTGCACAGGTAAGTCAATTTTGTGTCATTTTGAATAAAGTAATTCCTTAGTAGTTTTTGTAACACCTGTTTAGGGCTGGGTATTGTTTAAAATCTTTCGATCCGGTGCCAATTTCGAGACCTCAGTTTCGATACCGGTTCCTAACGATACTTTTTCGATACCATATGTTTTAAAATCCATTGAAACATTAACAAAAATACATTATACACACACATTTTAAAACAAATTCTGGTAACACTTCTCACTCAGGGTAACATTATTAATACAACTGGTTGTGCTTTTTGGACTTATTAGTTTTTTTATGAAAATAAGGAAACAAAAATAAAGAAATTAAGAATATAATTAACACTGCTTTATTTTATGAAATGTAAAATGGTATTTAGCTTGGACTAACAGTATTTAAATAAGTGAGTTCATTATAGCTGCAGCTTTGACAGAAGTTAAAATATTTAAATGGGTGACTGAGTTTTACTGGGAAGATTTGTATGCATGTTTGTTTTTTTGTAAACAATACTCAACTTCATAATTATCAAAATATTAAATACATTATAAAAAAGCGAGAAAAAGTAGAAAAAGCATTCAATGTAATTTCATTCAAGTGAAATTAGCAAACCAGTTTTTAGTTTGTTTTAAAGGGATAGTTCGGCCAAAAACTATATTAAACCCATGATTTACTCACCCCCAAGCTGTCTGAGTTGCATATGTCCATCGTTTTTCAGACAAACACATTTTCGGATATTTTAGAAAATACTTTAGATCTTTCAGTTGATTAAATGTAATGTTACGGGGTCCACCAATAGTCCACGACCTTCAAGTCCAAAAAAAGTGCGTCCATCCTTCACAAATTAAATCCAAACGGCTCCAGGATGATAAACAAAGGTCTTCTGAGGGTAATCCGTGTGGTGTTGTTGTAGAAATATCCATATTTAAAATATTATTTACGTAATTAACTACCTTCCGGTAGTGCCGCCATCTTAGACTCCTCTGTATTCAGGATGAGAGCTTATGCAGCGTACGGAGGTTTCTCTGCCCCGCCCTCCGAATTTGTCATACGTCACTAAGAACATTTTTCAGAAATCCTCCTCGTCACATGGTGGTGGACAGCCAATCGCCGGCGCTTTAGGTCCTTACACGCAAGTACAGGCTCTCACACAGACACAGCCGCTTGGCTTTTGGAATAGAAATTTGGCACCGAAAGATAAATAATTTTTCGATACTCAAATTATCTGAGTTTTCGTTCGATACCATAAAAGTATCGACGTTCGGTACCCAGCCCTACACCTGTTCATTTACAATTATTTTGTAAATAACTGACTGCTTTACAATTCTATTCCAATAACAGGGTCATTTTACCCAAGGATTGTATTGTTTATTGTAATGCATATTAGTGCTGAGCTCATGAGCTCCTGGTGATGTGCGCATTCATACAGTAGCTTCCATATCGATTCTGACACAATTTTGAAGGTAGTGTTACAGATCTGTAATTCCTCAAATAAAGACGGGGGCCTTTATTTACCTAAACGGCCGAAGGTAACAGGCTTTTATTTGAAGCAGCCTTTATTAGAGACAATCCTTTATTTCAAATTCCATCTGTTTGATAAATAATTGTTTTAAATTAGCCGTTAAATTAAAAGTGATAGCGTTCTAGTGGATAGAGATCATTCATTTTTAACCATAATTTTTTTCAAGGTTGTTGAAAAGTCCGTCACTAGCATTAAATGAGACCCATCCAATGTAGCTACTGCCATCTATTGCCAGCTGTGCATTATGATGAACTTGAATACATTTAGGAGATAACACCGCGCTCACATTATCCAAACCATGCCCCAGCGCGATCGTCCTCCCTCTATACTCCATGCACGCACTCACACTGTACTTTTATCAATCTGAGCCCGGGCGAGCTTTCGTCATTAGAATGCATTTGTTTTGAACAAAGCAGGAGGTAAAGCACTCTCTTAACACTGGAACCCATCGTAATGTTAAGTCTGTGTTTTTTATTCAGAGTCGTATGAAGCCCTCTCACATGCCTGTGATATCGCTTAATTGATATGTCGCGTGTGCACCGTAGATATTCACTTAGCCCTGCTGCGTGCATTAAAAGGTTTTAACGAAGGCAGATGAAGGTGAAAGCTCGCACAGTTGCGATTGCGCTCACACTGCGCCTAAAAAGCTTTGAAGTATAAACTGAAGCTTTGTTTATACTCGCGCTTTGGTCTGCAACACAAGCCTCCGCAGATCGCGCGCGTGTATCACCAAACGGACGAGGCGTTTACGGAGCATTCACACGGTGCGCAAGTAAGCTCTCACTCATTTCCCCCGACACTCATCTTTCCATGGCCTTAATTTGAGACCGGCCTTTATTTGTCTGCGATGATCACGCCCCCGGCCACTATCAGAGGCCCGGCGTTTATTTGAATAACGGCTTTAATTTGAGGAATTACAGTATATTTAGTCTGAGGTCATACGGAAAGGACGCAAGCATGTGACCCGTGGAGAACGTTAAAGGGAGTAGTCCACTTTATAGATGGGGCCCATTGACTTACCATAGTATTTTTTTTCTTACTATAAGTCAATGGACCCCATCTTTAAAGTGGCCTACTCCTTTAAGTGGGGAGTGGAGAACGATGAGCTGGGGTTTTTTTCCGCTATTGTCTCCGTCTTGCACGCACACTCGTCTGCACACTCCTTTCCTAAGTGTGTGCTCTCTTTCTTTATAAGCAGATATCTTAACTTTAATATCATCACTCACCCATTCAGCAGTTTAAGTAGAATTGCACATAAAGACTGCATGTCGTGTCTTAAGAAATTTATAATAAACCTATTGCGTGGCATTTTATTCACACTCTTAATGTACGTACACACCGCAGCAGACCTAAGCTTCCAAAGAAGCTCAGACCGCCCGGTCAAGGATGCTTGTCAAAAAGTACGGGGAAGCTTGTTGACGCTTTGGCTGCTCTGAAGTCTGTCACACCATGAAATGTTAATGAAAAAAAATACATTGACATTATAAACCTTTTATTATTATTACTATTATTATTTTATTGCATCTGTGCAATTGGTTAAATCTGTGTTACTGTGAAACATGAATCACGGATTACCTGCGATCTTACTATATGGATTAATACATCGTGATATCGATGCTTAAATGATACGCTGTGCAGTTCTACTGGCAAGACACAGACACATTTGAGTATCTATCAGTAAAATATTATAAATCATCAGCACGCACTTCACAAACTCACCGGGAACACCAACTATACCAGCTATTATATCCCATGCCTCGTTCTTTTGTAACTGGTCCCTATATGAAAATAATTTAATATCATAAATGATAGGAAACGACAGCAACAGTGATTATCAATTTCTACACAAAACGAAAGTTAACATTGTATGTTTCTCCAGAATCAGCCAGCAAAAAACGTCTATGCTATATTCCGATTGGTTGCTGGCGTTTTGCCGCTGTTTGCCGCTGAACTGCGCCATAGCTTATTACCATAAAGTTGAGCTTCTTTCATTTTTCTGATTGACGCTATGGCCCCTCAAGACGCCCAAAATGCGACGCTAATGGATTTGACGCCCCTTGCAGCTGAGAGAAGCCAGCTTTCATTGTAAATGAATGACTTCCAGTAACTTTGGAAGCTCAAGTCTGCAGCGGTGTGTTTGTACAGTTATAATACAGTAATCAGGCTTGTGCATAATTTAGAATTGAATTGAGAATGACTCCTGAATTCCAATTAAATTCTTCAATTTGAATTGAATTTAAATTAAAGGAAGCAGAATTGCAATTCAATAGAAATGTATATATATTTAAAAATGAAGCTTTACAGTATATGTCAGAAATGATTGCATTACATGTTCTATTAGTTTGAACTACTTGTACAGATTACATTAACAGGAAATGTTTTTCCCTACCAATTAATGTTAAAAACTCTAGTCACATTACAAATAATTAAGTTTGATTTTTTTGTAATTGTAATTTTGTGGAACATGATGGAACATGACTTCATTTCCCAGAATGCTTTACTTTAACCAAGTATTTAAAATGGTTGCCAAACAATTTTCTAAAGTAACTTTCCTAACACTGAATCTATTTGAGATTCTTTCTGTTGTGTGACTGTGGAATTTCTTTGAATTGCCATGAATTTAATTCTGCTTCCTGTCATTCCAATTCAAATTCAACTTCCTGTAGGGCGGAGTCAATTAAAATACCAATTCATGAATTGAATGGAGGCCAATCCTGAAATTCTAAATTGTGCACAAGCCCGACAGTCATGCATTTAGAAACAAAGACGACAAAGAGCTGCAGGTGTAAAGTGTGTGTTTATTTGAAGAGAGTTCAGAAATTGTTTGCGATACACAGCCCTAATGGATATGACTAGTTTGGGAATGCTGTGTATGACTTGGGGGATGGCAGAAACACAAAAGGTTGATGACGCTGTATTTTTTTGTATAACTTTAATCATATTTTGTCTGAACTTTAAACCAAAATGTGTCTTTTTGTTCTTTTAGGACTTTTTCTATTGGACGTCTTATTCATTATTGTAAGTAACACTTTCAGATATTACAGATTTACAGTATCTTAGAAAAGTATCTTACACCCCTCACATTTCAGCAACCATTTTAGTATATCTTCTCAAGGAACAGTACTATAGAAATTTGGATATATTTTTGAGTAGTCAAGTGCAACTTGTATAGTAGTACAGATTAACTGTTCTCTGAACATACAGCCATTATTGTCAATATAGGCAACAAAAGCGAGTACACCCAAGTGATTATAAATGTATATTATTTAAAGGGATAGTTCGGCCAAAAACGATATTAAACCCATGATTTACTCACCCCCAAGACAAAACACCCCCATTTTTTTCAGACAAAAAAATATTTTAGAAAATATTTTAGATCTTTCAGTTGATTAAATGTAATTTTACGGGGTCCACCCATAGTCCACGACCTTCAAGTCCAAAAAAAGTGCGTCCATACTTCACAAATTAAATCCAAACGGCTCCAGGATGATAAACAAAGGTCTTCTGAGGGTAATCCGTGCGGTGTTGTTGTAGAAATATCCATATTTAAAATTTTATTAACGTAATTAACTAGCTTCCGGTAGCGCCGCCACCTTAGTCGCGTCCGCATTCAGGATGAGTGCTTACGCAGCCTACGGAGGCTACTCTGCTGCTGCTCTGTGCCCCTGCCCTCCGAATTTGTCATATGTCACTAAGAAGAGTGCGTACACTACGCTAATACTCTCTCCTGAATACAGAGGAGTCTAAGATGGCGGCGCTACCGGAAGCTAGTTAATTATGCTAATAAAATTTTAAATATGGATATTTCTACAACAACACCGCAGGAATTACCCTCAGAAGACCTTTGTTTATCATCCTGGAGCCGTTTGGATTTAATTTGTGAAGGATGGACGCACTTTTTTGGACTTGAAGGTCGGTGACTATGGGTGGACCCCGTAACATTACATTTAATCAACTGAAAGATCTAAAATATTTTCTAAAATATCCGAAAATGCGTTTGTCTGAAAAACGATGGACATATGCAACTCGGACAGCTTGGGGGTGAGTAAATAATGGGTTTAATATCGTTTTTGGCCGAACTATCCCTTTAACTATACAAAGCCTATTCATTATGTTCATGTTTTTATTTGCTAGACCGGACCCTACAAATTTGGTTATCTTGTATTAGAGCAGTTTAAAAACAACACATAAGTGCTGCTAACATTGCTTTACAAAAGGAACTGGAAGGTCAGATTATCAGTGCTCAAATTATATGTCACACACCACAGTAAGTCAGTGCATGGCTGTCATTCCACAAGGAAGCCTCTTCTGAAGCTGGCAAGAAACCACACAAACATTTTGCTGAAGATAACCTAACCATGAATTGCAGGAACCATATCCTGTAACATGTGTGTGGTGTTGGGCCATGCAAACCGAATTGTTGCAGTGTGTGGCATTTGGGTGAGCACTGACAATCTGACCTTCTGCAATTGGTAATGCAATGTTGGCAGTATTTATGTTTTTTTTAAGCCAGCTTCTGCACCTGACATACAGCATGAGGACTACAACATCTATTATCATATAGGGTGTACTCTCTTTTGTTGTCAGCTATTTTGACAATAATGGCTGTAGGTTTAGTTATTTTCAGAGGATAGTAAATCTATTTTGCTATACAAGTAGCACATTGATTCTAAAATGTATCCAAATTTAATTTTTGTAGTACTTTCTAGGGTTGGGAATCGTTTGGACCCTCATGAATTGATTCAGAATCAATTCTTAGGTCCCGGTTTAATTCAGAATTGATTCTTGATGTAGTAATTATCATATTTGTGATGCCATCTCAAAGCCAGACTAGTGTTGCACTTTTGCTACTAGTCTCTGAACTGTCATATACTGTACTTTAATGCAACTAAGTGATCAATATTGTCATTCTTATACATATATGTTCTGTTTCTGTTGTAAGACATTAAAGCCAGTAAAAAAGTAATTAAACATGACATATATTAAATCTATATGTTAACTGGCATTAACTTCCACAAACTGACTAACGTTAAGCATCTCATCATCATCATTATTTTGGCAGTATTAATGTATTTATCTAATGCAGCGCAACCAGCGTCTAAGATAACAAGCTATGTGGATATTTTTACAGTTTAAGTTTATTCATGTTCTTATATCTAAACAGTCAGCGGATAGTTTAAGGAAATGCTATTAGCACAATCAGATGAGTCAGTCAATTAAATGTGCTGTTTCCCCCTGCAACTCACTGAACAGAGAAAAGGCAGAGAAAGACCGTCACAAAGTGTATCTTGTTTTCTTGCAGTTTAGAAATAGGGCTGTCCTAGATGTATTTGTTTATTTCTTTCTCTCCTGCTTGTGTAAGCTCCACTGTAGGTGCTCGTGCAGTGGGCACTCTTTCAAGCTGTCCGTGTGCAGCACCGCTCCCCCAGCTGAGTCCCACTTTTTGGTTCTGATAACTGGTATCTGCCACGTCCCCATAGCGATGCATTGAATCATTTAGTTTTTTTTTGTCCCTTGAGAAGATAAACTAAAACGGTTGCAAATGTGAGGGGTGTACTCAATTTTGTGAGATTATTAAGTGCAACTAGAGCTGTCATGAAAAAGTTAATATTTTACATGATAATATACAAGTAGTGATTTTTATTATTCATAACACATTTAGTAAAAATAGAAATAGATAAACAGATAATATAGTAATGCATGTAATGTCCTGCTCCATTTTCAATAATTAATGTTCTTGTTATGTTATATTATGTCTTTACAGTGTAACTAACTTGTTTTTTTTCTCTGTTTGTTGTATGTTCTTGTCTTGTCTTTTCAATACTTTTTAAATTAAATTTCAAACCTTTACTTTGCTTAAATCTTCACCGCTGTTCCATTCTGTACTTTCACTTCATCAACTAATAAAATAACTGGCCATGCCCCCCCCCAAAATGCTGCTGCTCTGCTTGCTGCTTGCTTGCCTGCACCCCCAACGCACCCCAATGCAATCTACCAATGCAAACCTGACAAATGCATCTTGCTGCTTGCCTACGCATCTTTAAAAAAATGGCCAGACGCTGAAAACGTACAAAAACGCTTCTTGTGATTCTGAAAAAAGCTTCTTGTGATTCTGAAAAAACGCTTCTTGTGATTCTGAAAACCCCCTTCCTGTGAACCTGAAAATCTTCCTGTGAGCCTTACTACAAAAACCAAGTGAACATTGACACCAGTTAGTGAACTACAACTACTACAAGAGAAAAGAAGCTCCAAACATCTCTTCCAGTACACCTTGCTGCCTGCTGTCTTCAAGAAGTACCACTGATTCAAGCTCAGCTTTTGAAGCCTACTGTTCAATTAAATATTCTTTCTGTAGTCTTGTTAATCACATTTTGATACAAAAAAAATTGTTTACAGTAGACGTTAAGGTACATTTGGGTGACACTTTATTTATTATAAACATTACATCCGTGTTACTTATTACATTAGTCTGAGCTAATACATCTGTGCCAGTTTTACATTAGTCTGAATTATTAAATCTGTGCTAGTATTACGTTACATTAGTCTGAGTTATAACATCTGTGTTACATTAGTCTTGATTGTTACTCCTGTTTAAAGTATTACATTAGTCTTGAGTTATTAAATCTGTGTTAAGTATAACATTAGTTTGAGTTATAACATCTGTGTTACATTAGTCTTGGTTGTTACACCTGCTTTAAGTATTACATTAGTCTTGAGTTATTAAATCTGTTTTAAGTATTACATTAGTTTGAGTTATTACACCTGTGTTAAGTATAACATTAGTTTGAGTTATAACATCTGTTTTACATTAGTCTGTGTTATTACATCTGTGTTAAGTATTACATTAGTCTCAGTTATTAAATCTGTGCTAGTATTAGAGTTATAGCATTTGTGTTTGCAGTTACACAAGTAATCGTTTCACATACTTGTGTGTCATATATTTAACTTCCTTGAGTAATTGATTGAATAATAGATATTACCATATATTTCAAAATTGATCTGTGTTTAAGCATTACATCTGCTCAACCTAAGTTGCCTTGTATATCTCATAAGCTTACTGTGTAGTTGATTATATAGGCATTTTATACAAGTAAAAAGATACTTTTAAGATACTAAAAGTTGTTCTTGGTTTAATTATTTGCATAAAAAAATACATTACTTGTATATAAACAAATTTAGTTTAAAACACTGTTAACATGCCAAGAAAAGGAAAGAGAAGTGTTGCCCAGAAGCAGCGTTGGAAGGTAAAAGCTCAATTAGACACCAGCAGTATTGCCAGTTCTGCAACAGGTACAGATGACCTGAATCCATATGTGCTGTCTGTTGTGGCGTCCCACTGTCAAAGTGATCCAAGGTACAACATTTATTCTAGAGGCAGCCAGTGTACTTGCAATGCATTAATGTTTCTCGCAATGCATAGTGAACATAATAATGAGTTGCAAAGTTTGGATTTAGATTGCATATTGCAAAAAGGTGATGCTGTGTACACTAGCGTGAAACAATCACTAGAGAGCAATGGACAGTTTCTTAATAGTTTTTTACATTTTGACGAGCTTCCAAACATAATTGAGACAAACTCTCAGTCCTATGACATTGTCAAACATCCCTTGAGGTTTGGATTACTTAGAGATACACCTGCACTAAGGGGGTCTGAAAACCTTGAAAATACTCTGCAATGTCTGAGATTTGAGATAAAATATGCCCTACTACTCTGTGGAGCCCATTGCATCGCGGTTTTCAGAGATTGCTCAGGGAGGTTTGGATGTTTTGATTCGCACTGCAGAACGCCAGATGGCATGCTTGCTGACGAAAGCACAGGTACTGCTGTAATGTTGACATTTGCCCATTTAGAAGACCTTATAGAGAGACTATTGCTGTTGTTTCAAGGGTGTTTACAGTTGAGTGATCAGGAACAATTTGATCTGCTGCCAGTATCATTCACAAGGACAGCTAATTATGGATATGAACAACTGACTGAACAAGATGAAATGCAAGTTGTAACTACCACTACTGAAAATATAGCCAGAGATAAAATTACACAATTCAATGAACTTGGTCCTGACATACTTTCAAATGGTTCTTTAAAGCAACTGACATTGACAGCTCAAACGTCCATACAATTTCAATTAACAGATGTAAAGCAGCAATCTAAAAAACTTAGCATGACTCGAAAACGAAAAGTTTATAGTAAAAAATGGCATGAGAAAATGGTTCCAAAAAAAGATACTTGTGGCAAAAAAGAGGCACTGTCTCAGACCAGTAATGAAGAAAATAAACAGAATAAAAGGAAACTGATGAAAAACTATGAATACAGAAAAATTGCTGAATACAAAGAAAAACATAAGCAGGCAATGAGAACCAAATATTTGATGAATGTCAGTTATAGAGAAAAAGTCAAACAAGTCACAAATAACAGATATACACATAATACAGAATACAAGGAGAAAAAAAAGAGTAATTTAAACACTAACTACAGGAATGATGAACAATTCAGGAAGAGAAAAATGAACTACATAACTACAAAATACAGGAATGATGAACAATTCAGACAGAGACAAAAAAAATATGTTACTACTAATTACAAAAATAATATTAAATATAAGAAGCAACATATGCAGTATATTGTTGATAGATATTTAAGGGATCCTATTTTCAGGCTGAAACAAAAGAAGTATTTTACTAACAGGTGTAAAAATGATTTAAGCTTTTATGATCAACGAAAGAAAACATTTAAACAACTTTATCACTGTGATCCAAATTTCAAGGCTCGTCACAAACAATACTCTATATTCAAATCTCAAAGCAAGTTGTCTGCACTAAAAGTACTTCACAAGATACAGTGTGCACAACACATACAATACAAATACAGAACAATCGATCACGTGCGGCAAGTGACAGAAGCATTCAGTAACAGCCAGCCTGTTGAAATACTAAATCCAGTTGTTTTGACAGCATTGCATACTTTAAGAGAGGTAATTAAACAAGGTCCAACATATGTTTGCACATGCTGTGCAAGAGCACTCTTTTCAAATCAAGTACGTAGTTGTGATCGTGAAAGCTATCAAAAGAATCAAGCCGTTGTTTCACAATGTTTGACAGGTAGCTATGTTCACATTTGCTCTGATTGCCCTGATCAGTGTGTCTTTGAGGAGAGAAACGCAGAATGGATCTGTCACAGCTGCCATACAACACTTTTGAAAGGTGTAATGCCAAATATTGCTGTAGCCAACCAGCTTAATTTTACTCCAATCCCCCCAGAACTGTGTAATTTGAATATCCTAGAGAGACATGTTATTGCAAAGTACATTCCCTTTGCTAAAATTTTAACACTTCCTAAAGGCCAACAGAAAGCTATAAAGGGAGCTGTAATTTCTGTTGCATCTGAAGTGGAAACAACAGTAAATTGTTTACCCAGGCCAAGAAGTGAATCACAACTACTTACAGTAAAACTAAAAAGACGTCTATGTTACCAAGGTCATTATCAGTATCAGACTCTGAATATGCACAAAGTTTTGTCTGCTTTAAGTAAACTGAAAGAAATCCATTTAGAATATAAAGACATTGTTATAAATGAAAGACTTTCAGCCAGTGAAATGCTTAATGAGCAGGAACAGCCTAGTGCACATGATGAGCCAATGGACACTGAAAACAACAGCCAAAGTGAGATCACAGAACAACAGAGCAATGACAATAATGATGGTTTAGTAGATGACCCTCATTTTGCCACAGAACAACACGCAGGCCTTGTCTTAGACACATGTCTACAGCCCCCAGATCTTGGACAGCAGTTGTTGTCTTATGATGATGGCATTTTTTGCATTGCCCCAGCAGAGAGAAATAGCCCTGTAAGCATTTTTAAAATTCCTAAGCTTGAGTCTATGGCATTTCCAGTGCAATTTCCTGATGGTAAGAACACTTTTGATGAGTCTGACAGAGTTAAAAGTATCTCTCCTAGCAGATACTTCAACACAAGACTATTTTCTGTTGATAATCGTTGTGCATGTGATACAAACTACATATTTTTTGCACAATTTGTGACAGAAATGCACATGGCGACTTCTAGTATGTCCATTCAGCTGCGAAAAGCGAAACCTATGACACGTGAAGGACGCAGAATAAACTGTTCACTGCTACAGGATAAACGTGAGTTAGAAAAACTTGTGCATCACAAAGAGGCAACACGTTTCATGCAACCTTTAAGAGGAACACCAGCTTACTGGGAGAAAACTCTGCGTGATTTGTTTGCTATGCTAAGACAGTTGGGCACACCAACATTTTTCTGTACATTCAGTGCAGCTGAAATGAGATGGCCAGAAGTTATTACTGCTATCAAAATACAACAAGGTGAAACTATAAACTTCTCTGAATTAGACTGGTCACAAAAATGTGAAATACTTAAAAGTAACCCTGTTACAGCCATGCGGATGTTTGAAAAACGAGTTGAAGCTTTAATGAGAGATCTAATAATGTCACCTGCTCAACCTATCGGGGAAGTCATTGACTTTTTTTACAGAGTAGAATTCCAACAGCGTGGCTCCCCACACATACACTGCTTATTCTGGGTAAAAGATGCTCCAGAATTTGAAAAAGATCAAGATGAAGATGTGTGTAATTTCATAGATAAATATATCTCATGTAAACTTCCAGATCCAAACAAAGACCCAGAACTGCACAGAATTGTAAGTGAAGTACAGATGCACAGTCGTAACCACTCCAGATCTTGTAGGAAAAATAACAAGCACTGCAGATTTGGATTTCCTAAACCACCCATGAACAGGACTATGATAACTCGTCCCAGGCCTTCTCCTATAGATGAGTCTAATGAACAAAATGAAGCAACAGAGGAGAGAGAAATGGGCAGTACTGCACAAGCAAAAGAACAGCTTCAAAAAGTGTGGGATTTACTGAATGACTCGATTCAGAATTTTGAAACAACTGTACAACTTCTCCATACATTAAATATGACCTATGAAGAGTATAAAAACTATATTGAGTGTCTGTCTACATCAAGTTTAGTAGTCATGGAGAGACGTCCACAGGACTGTTGGGTTAATGGGTATAATCCACTGCTGTTAAGAGCTTGGAATGCAAACATGGACATACAGTTTATTCTGAACCCCTACAGCTGTATCATGTACATTCTCTCATACATTTCAAAAGCTGAACATGAGATGAGTGACTATCTAAAAAAAGTAATAAAAGACTCAAGTCATGATAACCTGTCTGACCGTGAGACCATGAAGCAGGTCATGAATTCGTATGCAAAGAATAGGGAAGTTTCCGCGCAGGAGGCAGTCGCGCGCACATGCAGTCTGAAACTGAAATCATCATCACGAACCGTCATATTCATACCTACTGATGATAATGCTGTAAAGATGAGTTTACCAATGAAGTACTTACAAACGATGGACCCTGACTTGGAAAATGTGTGGATGACTGGATTGCCAGACAAATACAAGGCCAGACCAAACAGACCTGAATTTGAGAACATGTGCATGGCTGAATTTGTCAGTGAATATCGCATTGTTTATGGAGGACAGAAAAAAGGAAAAAATGTGTTGGCACTCCAAAACAATACCGGACACATACAGAAAAGAACAAAGGGAAAACCTGCTGTTATTAGGTTTGCCCGTTTCTCACAACAAAAAAATCCAGAAAAATACTTTGGAACATTGTTAAAACTCTACCTTCCATATCGAACAGATGAACAGCTAAAGTCATCAAGATTTAAGACATATGAATCATTTTATACATTTGCTTCAGTAAGATTATCAGGTTCTGATGAACTGCAACGTGTGTACAGAATTGTGAATGAGAATCGTGAGAAGTATGAGAAGCATAATGAGGCTATAGAACAGGCAATCGAGGATTTTGAACAAAACGGTCCACTTGAGGATGCATGGACTACATTAGCACCAGCAAATGAACTTATTAGATTAGAGAGCATACTGGAATGTGAACCAACTAATGTTAATGACGTACATGAACAAGATAACATTCCTGAATATACAACATATTCTTCTGTTAATAACACAGCAATGCCAGTCATGGAAGCTGCCCAGCTAAATCCTGTACAGATTCGCAAAATGTATCAAAGCTTGAATCAAACACAAGCTTCTGTATTTTATGCTGTGCGAGACTGGTGCAAAAGATGTGTTTCTGGTGAAAAACCACAACAGTTTCTGTATTTCTTGAATGGAGGAGCTGGAGTTGGTAAATCACATGTTATTAAATCTATACATGCAGAAGCAACTAAAATATTGCGCAAGCTTCCATGTGTAAGAGAACACACTGATATTTCCAAACCATCTGTACTTTTATCAGCGTTCACAGGTACTGCTGCCTTTAACATATCTGGTAAAACACTGCACTGTCTTTTAAAACTCCCAAGAAGCTTAAAACCTCCATACCAAGGCCTGGGAAACAGCTTGGATGAAATTAGGGCAGACTTTTCAAATGTACACATCTTAATTATTGATGAAATATCTATGGTGTCAAAACAGTTGTTTGCCTATGTGAACTGGAGACTCCAGCAGATAAAAGGAAACCAGAAACCTTTTGGTGGATTGTCGGTTCTTGCTGTAGGAGACTTTCAACAGTTACCTCCTCTTGGAAGAGCAAAACCACTCTGTGTATATGAGGACCATGTGCTGGACTTCTGGAAAGATCAATTTCAGATTATAACACTGACACAGATTATGAGACAGAGAGATGATCTTGCTTATGCTGAGCTCCTCAACCGACTGAGAGTGAAACAAAAGCATGAGATACTCACTGAGGCAGACAGGTGTATGTTACAAGCTGTTATAAGATCATCTCCTGAAGAGTGTCCCACTGATGTATTACACATTTTTGCAACCAACAAAGAGGTAGACAATCACAACACTGCAGTCATATCTTCTGGTTTCTCAAATATTATTACCATTGACGCACATGACTATAAAAAAGATTCTCGAACAGGTGAAATGAAAAGGCAAGCTGCACCATTTAAAGGAGACAAACGTGATCTTAGTGACAGAGTACAGATTGCTATTGGTGTACGAGTAATGCTTACCAGAAATATTGATGTGGAAGATGGAATGGTTAATGGCACTTTTGGTAAAGTGGCAAAAATAACAACTCAGGAACGAGATGGTGTTCTATCTGTGCTGTTAATTGGTCTTTATTTGGATAATGTAAATGCTGGACAGAACCATCGTAACAAAGCACCTGGTGGAGATGACAACATTGTGTACATTGAGAGGTCAGAGGAACCATTAAAAAGAAAAGGAACAGTTCGAAGGCAATTTCCCATGAAACTTGCATTTGCATGCACCATCCATAAAGTGCAAGGAATGACAACCCATTGTGCTGTTGTATCTCTTAAGCATATTTTTGAACCAGGCATGGCATATGTTGCACTTAGCAGAACCACATCACTTACTGGTTTGCACATCATTGACTTTGAAGAAAAGAAAATTTTTTGTGATCCAGAAATAAGTTCCTCATTGGGTAGCATGCCAAAAGCTGACTTTCATAAAGTCCAACCCCTTTTACACATTGTTCAGGATTCAAACTGGGATTCAGCTCTTAAAATCATTCATCATAACACAGAAGGACTGCAATGTCATATAGATGATTTAAAAAGTCACCATGAGCTTCTGTTGGCTGACATTTTGTGTCTCTCTGAAACACACCTTTCTGGTTCAACTGTTCCTGAATCTCTTCAGCTGGATGGATACAGAATCTACAAGCGCAACAGACATGCATCCTACACAAGCAGTGTACAGTTGGCTAGCCGAAACGGTGGCGGTGTGGCTATGTATGTGAAAAGCTGCTTACAAGCACATCCTCTGATGTACATACAGAATGTGACAGACATGGAATATTTGGTTTTAAAGGTAGAAGACCCCAAACAAGCTCTTGTTACAGTAATCTACAGACCACCTTGTTACAACCTAAAAGAATTTTTGACAAGTCTAAATGCACTTTTGACATCTCTGGAGATCATAAACATCAACCCTGTTATAGTCTGTGGAGACTTTAATGAAGACCAATTGTCACATGGAAACAAACCCATTATGAAGCTGTTTAACGACAAAGGATACACACAACTGATTCATACTGGGTCCACAGAAAACAACACCCTTCTGGATCCTGTGTTCATTAGCAGCTCACACTCACATGTCAGAGCAGGAGTACTCCAGACATATTACAGTTACCATGATCCTGTTTACTGTGTTTTGGACTAGTTGCTGTAAGAAATGATAAGCCGTAAGACAATAATAAACCAAAAAAATGAATCATTTGACACAAATTCATGTTTCCTTCCTTTGTAGTATGTTATGTAGCTGTTTATACAAGTATGTAATGTTTTTGTGTTTATAAAGTTACATCTGTTTTCGGCACCTATCATCCATCCTCCACCACAAACGCAACAGACATGCATCATACACAAGCAGTGTACAGTTGGGTTGCAGAAACTGTAGCGTTGTTGCCATGCATGTGAAAAACTTCTTACAAGCACATCCTCTGATGTATATACAGAATGCAACAAACATGGAATATTTGGTTTTGAAGGTAGAAGACCCCAAACAAGAACTTGTAACAGTAATCTACAGACCACATTGTTACAACCTAAAATAATTTTTGACAAGTCTAAATGCACTTTTGATATTTCTAGAGATCATAGACATCAACCCTGTTATATTTTTTGGAGACTTCACTGAAGACCAATTGTCACATGTAAACAAACCCATTCAGAAGCTGTTTAACGACAAATGATACACACAATTGATTCAAACTGGGACCACAGAAAACAACACCCTTATGGATCCTATGTTCATTAGCAGCTCACACTCACATGCCAGGACAGGAGTACTCCAGATATATTACAGTTACCATGATCCTGTTTACGGTGTTTCGGACTAGTTACTGTAAGAAATGATAAAAGGTAAGACAATAATAAACCAAAAAGTGTTCATATGGTGCAAATTCATGTTTCCTTCCTTTGTAGTATATTATGTAGCTGTTTATGTCTATAACGTGTCTATAATGGTTTGTGTTTATATATTTACATCTGTTTTTTGCCCCTACCCTATTCTTCTTCCCCCACAAAAGGGGGGAAGGTTTGTGGGGGACACACCCCCACAAACACTCCCCTCCCCCCTTCCCCACAAACGCCCCCCCCCCCCCACACACACACACACCCTGCTAAAGCAACACATTCAGAATTATGCTAATTATTGCTATTTTAATGATAGTCTAGCTTGTGGACCACCGATAAATTTTTTTTGGCAAAGCTTTAGTATTTAATATAAATAGCAATAATTAGCATATTTAATTAGCATATTTAACCTTACAATTGCACACCTGCACTCATGTGCTGTTCATAATGTAAACATGTAAAAGCACAACAACCAGTACATAATGTTTTTCAGCAGGGTAAACACACACAAAACAATCATTAAATATTATTTATTAATCAATACTTCTGTTTTCTATAACAGATTTACTTGTGGTGGATCTCAAGTGCCAACCCAAGAAAGCACCTAAATCATACTTCAGAACTACAGCAGACCCTATAATAATTTTTGCCTAATGGGATAGAGCGGTAACCAGTGGCATGAGGTGATGATCCAATGACGGGTAAGACTCCCTTTTGGCCAGCGGGGGGCAACCTAAGGCAGGACTTCACCGCCCTGGACACCTGCCCAAGCATGGGGGATGTGAAATGGATGTGATGTGTGAAGTGGATGTGATGCTTTCTGGGCCAAAAGCATCAAATGAGGGGCTATAAGAAGTTATAAGCTGCCTTAATATAAAATCCACTCGACCAGAATCCTATTGACCGCATCATCCTGACAGGCAATTTCTTGTTTCCAGAACAATTAAATAATCACACTCTGGGCAACATCAATTAATTATAGACACTTCAGAAATATCTCAGGAAAAATTAAATAATAAACCTAATATCAAAATCAACAAAACTACATTAAAAGTATAGTGAACAATACTTTAGGACAAAATGTGTGTGTGTGGGGGGGGTCCTTTCCAATGATCGCTACCTTGACGTGGTGGAAAGGCTTGCGTGTTCCAATGATCCTAAAAGCAAGTTGATTGAAAGCTGATATTAACTTCAGATTGGCTTGCTGATGGGTGAGGTTCCAGACTAAATGCGATCCACTTGCACATGCATCACTTAAATTAAATAACAAATAGTTGTTATAAGGCTTAGTTTTTTTCCGGTGCTAGGGTACTGTGTTTAGTTGCTAGGGAGAAAATTGGCATAAACTAGTGATTATACTTCAATCCACAAAAAAAAAAACGTCTAACCCCTGTGTCATTATGATGTTATGATGCAGAGATATAAGGCTTTATTTATTCCATTGCTAAGGTACTGTAGCATAAAGCTAACATGATTTAGCATGAAGCTAGCATGATTTAACATGAGGCTAACATTATTTAAAGTAAAGTTAGCATGAAGGTAACATGATGTTAACATGATTTAATATGAAGTTAACATAATTTAGCATGATGTTAACAAGATTTAACATGAAGCAAACATGATGTAAACATGATATAACATGATGTTAAAATAATTTGGCATAAAGCTAACATGATGTTAACATGTTTAAGCATAAAGCTAGCATGATATAATATGAAGTTAACATAATTTAACATGATTTAACATGATGCTAACAAGATTTAACATGAAGCTAGCATGATGCAAACATGATTTGGCATGAAGATACATTATTTAGCATGAAGCTAGCATGATTTAGCCTGAATCTAACGTGATGCCAACATGATTTAGCATGAAGTTAGCATTATTTAACTTAATGCTAACATGATTTAACATAAAGTTACCATGATTTGACACGAAGCTAACATAATTTAGCATGAAGCTAGCATGATGCTAACATGATTTAATATGAAGCTAGCATGATTTAACATGAAGTAATAAGGATTTAACATGATTTAACATGATTTAGCATGAAGTTAGCATGATGCTAACATGATTTAGCATGAAGCTAGCATTATGCTAACATGATTTAGTATAAAGCTAGCATGATGTTAACATGAATTAGCATGAAGCTAGTATGATGTTAAAATGAATTACTATGAAGCTAGCATGATGCTAACATGAATTAGCATGAAACTACCATAATGCTAAATTGATTTAACATGAAGCTACCATGATGTTAACATGAGTTAGCATGAAGCTAACATGATGTTAACATAAATTAGCATGAAGTTAGCATGATGCTAACATGAATTAACATGAAGCTAACATGATGTTAACATGAATTAGCATGAAGCTACCATGATGCTAAATTAATTTTAACACGAAGCTAGCATGATTCTAACATGAATTAGCATGAAGCTACCATGATGCTAACATGAATTATCATGAAGCTAACATGATTCAAACATGAATTAGCATGAAGCTAACATGATGCTAACATGAATTATCATTAGGCTACAATGATGTTAACATGAATTAGTATCAAGCTTGCATGATGCTAACATGAATTAGCATGAAGCTAGCATGATGCTAACATGAATTAGCATGAAGCTAGCATGATGCTTACATGAATAAACATGAAGTTAGCATGATGCTAACATGAATTAGCATGAATCTACCATGATGTTAACATGAATTAGCATGAAGCTACCATGATGCTAACATGATTTAGCATGAAGGTAGCATGGTGTTAAAATGAATTAGCATGAAGCTAGCATGATGTTAAAATGAATTAGCATGAAGCTAGCATGATGCTAACATGAATTAGCATGAATTTAACATGATGTTAACATGAATTAGCATGAAGCTAACATGAATTAGCATGAAGCTAGCATGATGCTAACATGAATTAGCATGAAGCTAACATGAATTAGCATGAAGCTAACATGAATTAGCATTAATCTAGCATGATGCTAACATGAATTAGCATGAAGCTAACATGAATTAGCATGATGCTAACATGAATTAGCATAAAGCTAACATGAATTAGCATGAAGCTAGCATGATGCTAACATGAATTAGCATGAATTTAACATGATGTTAACATGAATTAGCATGAAGCTAACATGAATTAGCATGAAGCTAGCATGATGCTAACATGAATTAGCATGAAGCTAACATGAATTAGCATGAAGCTAACATGAATTAGCATTAATCTAGCATCAAGCTAACATAAATTAGCATGAAGCTAGCATGATGCTAACATGCATTAGCATGAAGCTAGCATGATGCTAACATGAATTAGCATGAAGGTAGCATGATGTTAACATGAATTAGCATGAAGCTAGCATGATGCCAACATGAATTAGCATGAAGGTAGCATGATTATAACATGAATTAGCATGAAGCTAGCATGATGCTAACATGATTTAACATGAAGCTAGCAAGATTTATTATGAAATTAGCATAAAGTTAGCATGAAACTACCATGAAGCTAGTATGACTTAGCATGAAGCTAGCATGAAGCTAACATGAATTAGCATGAATTTAACATGATGTTAACATGAATTAGCATGAAGCTAACATGAATTAGCATGAAGCTAGCATGATGCTAACATGAATTAGCATGAAGCTAACATGAATTAGCATTAATCTAGCATGAAGCTAACATAAATTAGCATGAAGCTAGCATGATGCTAACATGCATTAGCATGAAGCTAGCATGATGCTAACATGAATTAGCATGAAGGTAGCATGATGTTAACATGAATTAGCATGAAGCTAGCATGATGCCAACATGAATTAGCATGAAGGTAGCATGATTATAACATGAATTAGCATGAAGCTAGCATGATGCTAACATGATTTAACATGAAGCTAGCAAGATTTATTATGAAATTAGCATAAAGTTAGCATGAAACTACCATGAAGCTAGTATGACTTAGCATGAAGCTAACATGAATTAGCATGAATTTAACATGATGTTAACATGAATTAGCATGAAGCTAACATGAATTAGCATGAAGCTAGCATGATGCTAACATGAATTAGCATGAAGCTAACATGAATTAGCATTAATCTAGCATGAAGCTAACATAAATTAGCATGAAGCTAGCATGATGCTAACATGCATTAGCATGAAGCTAGCATGATGCTAACATGAATTAGCATGAAGGTAGCATGATGTTAACATGAATTAGCATGAAGCTAGCATGATGCCAACATGAATTAGCATGAAGGTAGCATGATTATAACATGAATTAGCATGAAGCTAGCATGATGCTAACATGATTTAACATGAAGCTAACAAGATTTATTATGAAATTAGCATAAAGTTAGCATGAAACTACCATAAAGCTAGTATGACTCAGCATGAAGCTAGCATGAAGCTAACATGACCAAAAGACCCAACCCCCATGTCTCCATTATGTTCGGATCCAGAGATATAAGGCTTTGTTTATTATGTTGCTAGGGTGCTCATATTTGGTTGCTAGGGGCGTGGCTTAATACCTCAATAAGAATCCTCAGAGACTGAAGCTAGCATGATGCTAACATGAATTAGCATGAAGCTAGCATGATGCTAACATGAATAAACATGAAGTTAGCATGATGCTAACATGAATTAGCATGAATCTACCATGATGTTAACATGAATTAGCATGAAGCTACCATGATGCTAACATGATTTAGCATGAAGGTAGCATGGTGTTAAAATGAATTAGCATGAAGCTAGCATGATGTTAAAATGAAATAGCATGAAGCTAGCATGATGGTAACATGAATAAACATTAAGCTAGCATGATGCAAACATGAATTAGCATGAAGCTAGCATGATGCTTACATGAATTAGCATGATGTTAGCATGATGCTAACATGAATTAGCATAAAGCTAACATGAATTAGCATGAAGCTAGCATGATGCTAACATGAATTAGCATGAAGCTAGCATGATGCTAACATGAATTAGCATGAAGCTAGCATGATGCTAACATGAATTAGCATGAAGCTAACATGATGCTAACAGGAATTAGCATGAAGCTAACATAATGCTAACATGAATAAGCATGAAGTTAGCATGATGCTAACATGAATTAGCATGAATCTAGCATGATGCTAACATGAATTAGCATGAAGCTACCATGATGGTAACATGAATTAACATCAAGCTAGCATGATGCCAACATGAATTAGCATGAAGGTAGCATGATTATAACATGAATTAGCATGAAGCTAGCATGATGCTAACATGATTTAACATGAAGCTAGCAAGATTTATTATGAAATTAGCATAAAGTTAGCATGAAACTACCATGAAGCTAGTATGACTTAACATGAAGCTAGCATGAAGCTAACATGACCAAAAGACCCAACCCCCATGTCTCCATTATGTTCGGATCCAGAGATATAAGGCTTTGTTTATTATGTTGCTAGGGTGCTCATATTTGGTTGCTAGGGGCGTGGCTTAATACCTCAATAAGAATCCTCAGAGACTGATTGGATGCCTGAGTAAAATGATCCCACCCCAATGTCTCTGTGACACTGTGCTGCAAAGATATCCATCTGGGCATTTTATAATGGCAGTCTATGGGATATGTTGCTAGGGTGCCCAAAAATGGTTGCTAGAGGCGTGGCTTAATAGCTATGGGACGATCCTGAGAGACTGATTGGATGCCTGAGTAAAATGAGCCCACCCCCATGTCTCTATGACACTGTAAAGCGAAGATATTCCATCTGGAACGTTTTTATTCCCTTATATGGGCATGTTTCCTGCCCCGTTATAAGTCAATGGGGAATTTTGGGTGGCTCTTACGCCCCAGGGGTGAAACTTACACCCCAATGTGAGGTATGTTTTCACAGTGCCTGGCACCCTCTTCAAATGTGGTAACCCACAAGTTTCTACTAATTTCTCGCTCTCAGCTATGACCTGTCAAAGTTTGTCGCAATGTTAAGTCAATGGAAAATTTGGGGTGTTTGAGCGCCCCGTTTAGGAATTCGGTAAGTCCCATCAGTTAGAAAAGTCATAGCACGCTAAGTCAGACCAGTCTGAAGACTTTTGGAAAGTTTGGTGAATGTAGCTTGAAAGCTCTAGGAGGAGTTACAGTCAGAAATTTTGGGGATCAGAAGAAAAATAATAATAAGCTTAGATCGAAGAACAGTATGTTGGCTTTGTCAAGCCAACATAATAATAATAAGTTTAATAGCAATAACAATATATTGGCTTTTTCAAAGCCAACATAATAAGTTTAATAGCAATAACAATATATTGGCTTTTTCAAAGCCAACATAACTAGATATTAAAGTTTGAAGACAAACTTTATGTTGGCTTGAAAAAGCGTAGCTTGAACGTTTAAAATGGTTTGACAGAAGTTTAGTTTAGTAGGCTATCTGGCTGTTAGAATGTTTAAGTATGAAGGTAGCATGATTAGCATGAAGCTAGCCTGATGTTAGCATGATTAGCATGAAGCTAACATGATGCTAGCATGATTAGCATGAAGCTAGCATGATGCTAGCATGATTAGCATGAAGCTAGCATGATGCTAGCATGATTAGCATGAAGCTAGCATGATGCTAGCATGATTAGCATGATGCTAGCATGATTAGCATGATGCTAGCATGATGCTAGCATGATTAGCATGAAGCTAGCATGAAGCTAGCATGATTAGCATGAAGCTAGCATGATGCTAGCATGATTAGCATGAAGCTAGCATGATGCTAGCATGATTAGCATGAAGCTAGCATGATGCTAGCATGATTAGCATGAAGCTAGCATGATGCTAACATGATTAGCATGAAGCTAGCATGATGCTAGCATGATTAGCATGAAGCTAGCATGATGCTAGCATGATTAGCATGAAGCTAGCATGATGTTAGCATGATTAGCATGAAGCTAGCATGATGCTAGCATGATTAGCATGAAGCTAGCATGATGCTAGCATGATTAGCATGAAGCTAGCATGATGCTAGCATGATTAGCATGAAGCTAACATGATGCTAGCATGATTAGCATGAAGCTAACATGATGCTAGCATGATTAGCATGAAGCTAGCATGATGCTAGCATGATTAGCATGAAGCTAGCATGATGCTAGCATGATTAGCATGATGCTAGCATGATTAGCATGAAGCTAGCATGATTAGCATGAAGCTAGCATGATGCTAGCATGATTAGCATGAAGATACCATGATGCTAGCATGATTAGCATGAAGCTAGCATGATGCTAGCATGATTAGCATGAAGCTAGCATGATGCTAGCATGATTAGCATGAAGCTAGCATGAAGCTAGCATGATTAGCATGAAGCTAGCATGAAGCTAGCATGATGCTAGCATGATAAGCATGAAGCTAGCATGATGCTAGCATGATTAGCATGAAGCTAGCATGATGCTAGCATGATTAGCATGAAGCTAGCATGATGCTAGCATGATTAGCATGAAGCTAGCATGATGCTAGCATGATTAGCATGAAGCTAGCATGATGCTAGCATGATTATCATGAAGATACCATGATGCTAGCATGATTAGCATGAAGCTAGCATGATGCTAGCATGATTAGCATGAAGCTAGCATGATGCTAGCATGATTAGCATGAAGCTAGCATGATGTTAGCATGATAAGCATGAAGCTAGCATGATGCTAGCATGATTAGCATGAAGCTAGCATGATGCTAGCATGATAAGCATGAAGCTAGCATGATGCTAGCATGATTAGCATGAAGCTAACATGATGCTAGCATTATTAGCATGAAGCTAGCATGATGCTAGCATGATTAGCATGAAGCTAGCATGATGCTAGCATGATTAGCATGAAGCTAGCATGATGCTAGCATGATTAGCATGAAGCTAGCATGATGCTAGCATGATTAGCATGAAGCTAGCATGAAGCTAGCTAGCATGATGCTAGCATGATAAGCATGAAGCTAGCATGATGCTAGCATGATAAGCATGAAGCTAACATGATGCTAGCATGATTAGCATGAAGCTAGCATGATGCTAGCATGATTAGCATGAAGCTAGCATGATGCTAGCATGATTAGCATGAAGCTAGCATGATGTTAATATGATTAGCATGAAGCTAGCATGATGTTAGCATGAAACTAGCATGATTCTAGCATGATTAGCATGAAGCTAGCATGATTCTAGCATGATTAGCATGAAGCTAGCATGATGCTAGCATGATTAGCCTGAAGCTAGCATGAGGCTACCATGATTAGCATGAAGTAAGCATAAGGTTAGCATGATTAGCATGAAGCTAGCATGATTTAACGTGAAGCTAGCATGATTAGCATGATGCTAACATGATTAGCATGACGCTACCACTATTTGGCGTGCAGCTAACAAGATTTAACATGAAGCTAACATGATTTAGCATGAAGTTAGCAAGATTTATTATGAAATTAGCATAAAGCTAGCATGAAACTAGCATGAAGCTTGTATGACTTAGCATGGAGCTAGCATGAAGCTAACATGACCCAAAGACCCAACCCCCATGTCTCTATGATGTTCAGACCAAGAGATATAAGGCTTTGTTTATTATGTTGCTAGGGTGCTCATATTTGGTTGCTAGGGGCGTGGCTTAATTCCTCAATAAGAATCCTATTAAGACTGATTGGATGCCTGAGTAAAATGAGCCCACCCCTATGTCTCTATGACACTCTGGTGTAAAGATATCCATCTGGGCTTTTTATAATGGTAGTCTATGGGAGATGTTGCTAGGGTACCCAAAATTGTTGCTAGGGGCGTGGCTTAATAGCTCTGGGGTGATCCTAAGAGACTGATTGGATGCTTGAGTAAAATGAGCCCACCCCCATGTCTCTACGACACTCCAAAGTAAAGATATTCCATCTGGGACGCTTTTATTCCCTTATATGGGCATGTTTCCTTCCCCATTATAAGTCAATGGGAAATTTTGGGGGCCTCTTACACCCCAGGGGTATAGCTTACACCCCATTGTGATGTATGTTCTTACAGAGCCTGTCAGCCACCTTAAATAAGGTAAGCCACAAGTTTCTACAAGTTTCTCACTCACAGCTATGACCCGTCAAAGTTTGTGTCAATGTTAAGTCAATGGAAATTTTGGGGTGTTCGAGCCCCCCGTTTAGGAATTCGGAAGGTCCCATCAGTTAGAAAAGATATAGCACACTAAGTCAGACCAGTCTGAAGGTCCGTGGAAAATTTGGTGCATGTAGCATGAAAGCTCTAGGACCAGTTAGTGTCAGAAATTTAGTCTCAGAAGAAAGCGGAATAATAATAATAATAATAATAAGTTTAATAGCAATAACAATATATTGGCTTTTTCAAAGCCAACATAACTAGATAGGTACATTTCCTGAAGAAAATGTGAGTGGTGCTTGCCGTGGCAAATTTTTGGGGACAGTATATGATCATACTTCCAGTCACGAGTAAAACGATCCAAACCCCGTCTCTATACGATGTTCTGATGCGGAGATATAAGGCTTTGTTTATTCGGTTACTAGGGTACTGTATTTGGTTGCTAGGGAAAAATTTGACTTCCAATAGTGATTACACTCCGGGTCACGAGTCAAACGGTCCAAACCCCATGTCTCTACAATGTTCTGATACGGAGATATAAGGCTTTGTTTACTCTGTTGCTAGGGTACTGTATTTGGTTGCTAGGGAAAAAAATGGCATCCACTAGTGATTACTCTCCGAGTCATGAGTCAAACGGTCCAACCCCCGTGTCTCTACGATGTTCTGATGCGGAGATATAAGGCTTTGTTTACTCTGTTGCTAGGGTACTGTATTTGGTTGCTAGGGAAAAAATTGGCATCCAATAATGATTACACTCCGAGTCATAAGTCAAACGGTCCAACCCCCGTGTCTCTACGATGTTCTGATGCGGAGATATAAGGCTTTGTTTACTCTGTTGCTAGGGTACTGTATTTGGTTGCTAGGGAAAAAATTGGCATCCCATAATGATTACACTTCGAGTCACGAGTCAAACGGTCCAATTCCCGTGTCTCTACGATGTTCTGATGCGGAGATATAAGGCTTTGTTTACTCTGTTGCTAGGGTACTGTATTTGGTTGCTAGGGGAAAAATTTACATCCCATAATGATTACACTCTGAGTCACGAGTCAAACAGTCCAACCCCCGTGTCTCTACGATGTTCTGATGCGGAGATATAAGGCTTTGTTTACTCTGTTGCTAGGGTACTGTATTTGGTTGCTAGGGAAAAAATTGACATCCCATAATGATTACACTCCGAGTCACGAGTCAAACGGTCCAACCCCGTGTCTCTACGATGTTCTGATGCGGAGATATAAGGCTTTGTTTACTCTGTTGCTAGGGTACTGTATTTGGTTGCTAGGGAAAAATTGGCATCCCATAATGATTACACTCCGAGTCACGAGTCAAACGGTCCAACCCCCGTGTCTCTACGATGTTCTGATGCGGAGATATAAGGCTTTGTTTACTCTGTTGCTAGGGTACTGTACTTGGTTGCTAGGGAAAAAATTGGCATCCCATAATGATTACACTTCGAGTCACGAGTCAAACGGTCCAATTCCCGTGTCTCTACGATGTTCTGATGCGGAGATATAAGGCTTTGTTTACTCTGTTGCTAGGGTACTGTATTTGGTTGCTAGGGAAAAAATTGACATCCCATAATGATTACACGCCGAGTCACGAGTCAAACACTCCAACCCCCGTGTCTCTACGATGTTCTGATGCGGAGATATAAGGCTTTGTTTACTCTGTTGCTAGGGTACTGTATTTGGTTGCTAGGGAAAAAATTGACATCCCATAATGATTACACTCCGAGTCACGAGTCAAACGGTCCAACCCCCGTGTCTCTACGATGTTCTGATGCAGAGATATAAGGCTTTGTTTACTCTGTTGCTAGGGTACTGTATTTGGTTGCTAGGGAAAAAATTGGCATCCCATAATGATTACACTCCGAGTCA
The DNA here is from genome assembly GCF_027580225.2 of Misgurnus anguillicaudatus. Taxonomy (NCBI): domain Eukaryota; kingdom Metazoa; phylum Chordata; class Actinopteri; order Cypriniformes; family Cobitidae; genus Misgurnus; species Misgurnus anguillicaudatus. The sequence continues at coordinate 2,615,038 of NW_027395279.1, forward strand.
CGAGTCAAATGGTCCAACCCCCGTGTCTCTACGATGTTCTGATGCGGAGATATAAGGCTTTGTTTACTCTGTTGCTAGGGTACTGTATTTGGTTGCTAGGGGAAAAAATGGCATCCCATAATGATTACCCTCCAAGTCACGAGTCAAACGGTCCAACCCCCGTGTCTCTACGATGTTCTGATGCGGAGATATAAGGCTTTGTTTATTCGGTTGCTAGGGTGCTCAAATTTGGTTGCTAGGGGCGTGGCTTGGGAGTGGCCAATGATGTGCCCAATTGTTACACCCCTAGTCACAAGTAAAACGGTCCAACCCCCGTGTCTCTACGATGTTCTGATGCCGAGATATAACTGTTTGAATTTTATGTTGCTAGGGTGCTTAAAAGTGGTTGCTAGGGGCGTGGCTTAGTAAGTCTTTAAGGATCCTGAGAGACTGATTGGATGCCTGAGTAAAATGAGCCCACCCCCATGTCTCTATGACACTGTGGCGCAAAGATATCCATCTGGGCATTTTATAATGGCAGTCTATGGGATAGGTTGCTAGGGTGCCCAAAATGGTTGCTAGGGTAACCTTACACCCCCTTGTGGGGGAGGTCCTGACAGAGTCTAGCACCCTCTTCAAATTTAGTAACCCACATGTTTCTATGAAATCCTCACTCGGACCTATGACCCGTCAAAATTTTTGCAATGTTAAGTCTATGGGATTTTGCCCCATTGACTTTTAATTGGGCATTTTTGGGCACCTCTTACACCCCAGGGGTACAACTTACACCCCATTGTGATCCATGTTCTTACAGAGCCTACCACCCTCTTCAAATGTTGTAACCCACATGTTTCTACAAAATCCTTGAGTGGAGCTATGACTCGTCAAAGTTGGGCCCAATGTTAAGTCAATGGGATTTTTCGGGTGGTTTTTCGCCCCCCTTTCGGAAATCCTGCACCCGATCCCTTATAAAAGTCATAGCACACCTCTCCTCAATAAACCGGTCAATTTGAGCCCTCTTTCGTGTGTCTACGACAAACCGTGCGGGACGAGTTACGCGCCGAAAAAGTGTGCAGACATAAGAATAATAAGATATAATAAAAATAATAATAATAAGTATGAGCAATAGTAATAGTGATGCCTTGCATAAATGCAAGCACCACTAATAATAAGTTTAATAGCAATAACAATATATTGGCTTTTTCAAAGCCAACATAATAAGTTTAAAAGCAATAACAGTATGTTGGCTTTTTCAAAGCCAACATAACTAGATATTAAAGTTTGAAGACAAACTTTATGTTGGCTTGAAAAAGCGTAGCTTGAACGTTTAAAACGGTTTGACAGAAGTTTAGTTTAGTAGGCTATCTGGCTGTTAGAATGTTTAAGTATGAAGGTAGCATGATTAGCATGAAGTTAGCCTGATGTTAGCATGATTAGCATGAAGCTAACATGATGCTAGCATGATTAACATGAAGCTAGCATGATGCTAGCATGATTAGCATGAAGCTAGCATGATGCTAGCATGAAGCTAGCATGATGATAGCATGATTAGCATGAAGCTAGCATGATGCTAGCATGATTAGCATGAAGCTAGCATGATGTTAGCATGATTAGCATGAAGCTAGCATGATGCTAGCATGATTAGCATGATGCTAGCATGATTAGCATGAAGCTAGCATCATGCTAGCATGATTAGCATGAAGCTAGCATGATGTTAGCATGAAGCTAGCATGATGCTAGCATGATTAGCATGAAGCTAGCATGATGCTAGCATGATTAGCATGAAGCTAGCATGATGCTAACATGATTAGCATGAAGCTAGCATGATTAGCATGAAGCTAGCATGATGCTAGCATGATTAGCATGAAGCTAGCATGATGTTAGCATGATTAGCATGAAGCTAACATGATGCTAGCATGATTAGCATGAAGCTAGCATGATGCTAGCATGATTAACATGATGCTAACATGATTAGCATGAAGCTAGCATGATGCTAGCATGATTAGCATAAAGCTAGCATGATGCTAGCATGATTAGCATGAAGCTAGCATGATGCTAGCATGATTAGCATGAAGCTAGCATGATGCTAGCATGATTAGCATGAAGCTAGCATGATGCTAGCATGATTAGCATGATGCTAGCATGATTAGCATGAAGCTAGCATGATGCTAGCATGATTAGCATGAAGCTAGCATGATGCTAGCATGATTAGCATGAAGTTAGCATGATGCTAGCATGATTAGCATGAAGCTAGCATGATGCTAGCATGATTAGCATGAAGCTAGCATGATGTTAATATGATTAGCATGAAGCTATCATGATGTTAGCATGAAACTAGCATGATTCTAGCATGATTAGCATGAAGCTAGCATGATTCTAGCATGATTAGCATGAAGCTAGCATGATTCTAGCATGATTAGCATGAAGCTAGCATGATGTTAGCATGATTAGCATGAAGGTAGCATGAGGCTAGCATGATTAGCATGAAGTAAGCATGAGGTTAGCATGATTAGCATGAAGCTAGCATGATTTAACGTGAAGCTAGCATGATTAGCATGATGCTAACATGATTAGCATGACGCTAGCACTATTTAGCGTGCAGCTAACAAGATTTAACATGAAGTTAGCATGATTTAGCATGAAGTTAGCAAGATTTATTATGAAATTAGCATAAAGCTAGCATGAAACTAGCATGAAGCTAGTATGACTTAGCATGGAGCTAGCATGAACCTAGCATGACCCAAAGACCCAACCCCCATGTCTCTATGATGTTCAGACCAAGAGATATAAGGCTTTGTTTATTATGTTGCTAGGGTGCTCAAATTTGGTTGCTAGGGGCGTGGCTTAATGCCTCAATAAGAATCCTATTAAGACTGATTGGATGCCTGAGAAAAATGAGCCCACCCCTATGTCTCTATGACACTCTGGTGTAAAGATATCCATCTGGGCTTTTTATAATGGTAGTCTATGGGAGATGTTGCTAGGGTACCCAAAATTGTTGCTAGGGGCGTGGCTAAATAGCTTTGGGGCGATCCTAAGAGACTGATTGGATGACTGAGTAAAATGAGCCCACCCCCATGTCTCTACGACACTCCAAAGTAAAGATATTCCATCTGGGACGCGTTTATTCCCTTATATGGGCATGCTTCCTGCCCCATTATAAGTCAATGGGAAATTTTGGGGGCCTCTTACACCCCAGGGGTACAGCTTACACCCCATTGTGATGTATGTTCTTACAGAGCCTGTCAGCCACCTTAAATGTGGTAAGCCACAAGTTTCTACAAGTTTCTCACTCGCAGCTATGACGCGTCAAAGTTTGTCTCAATGTTAAGTCAATGGAAATTTTTCGGGTGTTCGAGACCCCCGTTTAGGAATTCGGAAGGTCCCATCAGTTAGAAAAGATATAGCACACTAAGTCAGACCAGTCTGAAGGTCTGTGGAAAATTTGGTGCATGTAGCTTGAAAGCCCTAGGACGAGTTAGTGTCGGAAATTTAGTCTCAGAAGAAAGCGGAATAATAATAACTAGAAAATGCATTTCGGGACGAACTGCAAAAGTGTGCTTGCTCTGGTGCCGCCGATTTAGTTTGTGCATCCTCACATTGGAGTCCCAAGTTCATGTACAAAGTTTGGTTTCAATACGTGAAAGCGTTCCTGAGATAAACTACTTCCTGTTTTGGCGGCGTCGACGCACATTTAGTTTTTGCGGTTAACTTATTTACTCACTTAAGTACACATAACCAAAAGTTTATAATATGGAATATAACATTGTTTTATGCAGTTTTTTGTCAATGCTAATTATTTCACGACCTCTATTTAAACTATAACCGCCATTTTAATAGCTGGCAAACATTAGGCTAGCTTCTAATAAGAGAAATTATACTTTTAGATTTCGTCAGGGCAGTAAAATCAGGTGTATGTTTGTCAGCGCGATACGCATGCAGTGATGCAGGTGCTGGGCTGTGAGCGATGGGCGATTAACTTACTATCTGTCTGATTATTTAGGCTTCAACGTGGCAAACTCAGCCTAGATTCATGAAGATTTTAACAGAGGTGGAAAGAGTAGCCAAAAACTTTACTGAAGTTAAAGTAACTAAATAAATAATTACTCAAGTAGAAGTAAAAAGTATGCAATGAAAATAATACTCAAGTAGCGAGTTAGTAGTTACTCATGAAAAAATAAATCTAGATATATGCACACACACGCACACACACACACACACACACGCACACACACACACACACACGCAGTGCCCTCCATAAGTATCAGAACAATAAAGACAAGATTTTTCTGTTTGATGTGGAGACCAGAAATTGGTAAGATAAATATCAGTATACCAGAAGTTTAGAATGTCACATTTTATTAACCTTTGTTTATGTTTCAACACATACATGCTTTAACAACAAAGAACAACAGCATTAAATGCTGACTTATGTGTATTGTACACAAATGCACATAAGTGAATCAAACTGATCCTACATATTTTATGCTTTTCATGTGTAAACAATCAGGACACAGCTCAGTGCCCATTAAAAAAAATAATGCGACAGATTCTGTACTTTTGTCTCATGTTCATCTTTTAATGTTTAGACATTTCTTGACTCCACAGCAAACAGAAGAATACTTATGAAGGGCATTTCTACAGTATGTGTAAAACTGCAACATACACCAACAGTATACAGAAAAATGTAGCTTGTAGCTGAAATATCAGACAAGTAAACTGACAACAGTTTTGTATATGTATAAAGTTGGAATCTCCTAAGATGGTCTGAGGACATTGACAGTTTACACTTAGACAAAACTCATGTTTTCTTACGTTGTCATGTCACGTGTGTTTTGTGAGAATCACTTACATCATACAGTACATTAAACAGCGAATCAGACGTCAATCATCGATGGATTTTCTTCAATCTGTGCTACAGTGTTTCTGGAGGTTGCACGCGTTTAACTGTGTCTGACGACGAACAGGTCGGCGGTCGCGCGTATGTAATGGCGGGTACATGTGTGAAGTTTTGCTTTTAGTTAAAAGATTGGTAAATTCATTTCCACGTCACCCAACACTGGTTATATTCTGCGTGTTTCTACATAGGTTACGAGTAAAACAGCTTCGGACGATTCCGTGTTTGAAGCGATCTGAACAATTCATTCAAACTGATTCGCGAACCACTTTAAAACATTTGGCCCATTCGCTTTGTAAAGAGTCGACTCAAAAGACTCATTTATTTGCAACACTTTGTAATGAAAACGACTCAAATGAGTCATTAATCCGCGAATGCGCCAGAAACACAAGATAGCAATTTAAAAATAAAATACAAATTTCGTAATTAATTAAAATACCGATGCCAAACGATCACTGCTACCCGAGGACGCGAAACTGACGTCTTTACAAACTAATACGTTTACAATGTATTACATTGATGAAAAAGGGAATTAAACTTGTTGTGCCATATATCACTGAAATAAAAGAAAGGGATTAAAATATGTCTGAATCATATAATTCCTACCTGTATGTGAAAATGCACGTTCTCCAGAGAGCTCGCGTTGATTCAAGCATTCGGAATATAAAATCCATTTGCAGTTTTGCGTCCGAAACCGCATACTGTATAGTGAATAAGATGAAGTTTACGATTCTAAAAATATGTATCCAGGAATCTGTCCATATACGATACGAAGCTTGAGTGGCAGCCGAGGTTACTGAGTCCTCCACGGGCTCGCAGCAGAGTCTGAGGCTGTCGCCTCTTCTCCGGGCTTCTCTGCTTTCTCTTCCTCAGCTCTTCGCTGTATTGTGGCTCTTAAAGGAACACATGATTCTCTCAACAGCTCTTTTAAATTCCATTTTGCCATTTTAACATTAAAACTACATCCCGCCATTGTTATTCAAACTTTTCCACGGAGCAATAGCCTGTTAGCTTAGCTTCTAAAGATGGCTGCCGCTATCTTTACATTCTGTCTAAAAAACACGTTTGAACGTAAAGGCTGCCCTCTACTGGTAAAGGCTAATGACATTTTTTAATTTTACACAGGTTTTAATTGGACATTTTAAAGTGAAAATAACATAATATAGACATGTTTCTGCAATGTTTTTTTATCTTGGGCATCTTCACATTGGAGTAAAGAGTTCATATAAACATTTTGGTTAATAAATGTTACAGACATATTGAGATTTGAACTACTTCCTGTTTTGGCGGCGTTGACGCACATTTAGTTTGGGCTGTGGCGCGCAAACGCTTCCGAAAATCAAAAATCCTTCTAGTAACTTTTGTGAGGCTCGGTCCAAGGATCGCGTACGTGGAATTTCATGAAGTTTGGACAAAATTTGTGACCTGTGAAACTTTTTTAAGGTTTTGTGTTCTATCCAATATGGTGGCCGAACGACATGGATCTGTGACTTCATCTTCTCAAGCAACTTACACCGGTACTGCCTGAACATTTTAAAGTTTGAACGGTGTCTCTGCGTCAAACGGTCTGGTCGCTAGAGCTGGCCAAAAAAATCTACCCGGGAAAAATAATAATAATAACTAGAAAATGCATTTCGGGACGAACTGCAAAAGTGTGCTTGCTCTGGTGCCGCCGATTTAGTTTGTGCATCCTCACATTGGAGTCCCAAGTTCATGTACAAAGTTTGGTTTCAATACGTAAAAGCGTTCCTGAGATATAAACTACTTCCTGTTTGGCAGCGTAAAATTTTAGGAAAAAAATTTTTCTTTTGATGTTGTGCATCCTCACATTGGAGACCGAAATTCATGTACAAAGTTTGGTTTCAATACGTGAAATCATTCCTGAGATATAAACTACTTCCTGTTTTGGCGGCGTCCACGCACATTTAGTTTGGCCTGTGACGGGCAAACGCTTCCGAAAATCAAAAATCCTTCTAGTAACTTTTGTGAGGCTTGGTCCAAGGATCGTGTACGTGGAATTCGTGAAGTTTGGACAAAATTTGTGACCTGTGAAACTTTAAGGTTTCCAATATGGCGGACGAACGACATGGATCTGTGACTTCATCTTCTCAAGCAACTTACACCGGAACTGCCCGAACATTTTAAAAACACACACACACACACACACACACACACACACACACACACACACACACACACACACACACACACACACACACACACACACACACACACACACACACACACACACACACACACACACAGAAATGTATACAGACTTGTAACAACTGTTTCTCTAAAATTTACCATAAAAAAAAATATTTCACTCAGTGATTGACAGCATAATGCAATCAATCGTGTTCCCGTTCAACAGTAACTAAGCATCAGGGACGTGCACAGGAATTTTAAGGGGCAGTTGCTCTAACCTAAAAAAAAGGGCACCTCCCTCCACAAAAAAATGCTACATCCAGACATGTTCGTATTTTGAATTTTAAAACTGCATAACAACATAAGTTATGCGTTACTGGAGAGCAGGGAGACAGTTCTGTCTTTAAACTGTCTCCCTGCTTTTATTTCTCAAAACAAAACTGACTCGATGGCGAAAGGTCGGAAGACCAAATCATATCCACCGAGGAAATGTTTTTCGTGTTGTTACAGTAACACTTTGTTTACAGTTTTGCGCTGCTCAGCCTGGATTACAACACAATGCGTCCGATTCGCGAACTGACTCCTTTGAACGGATTCGTTTGAATGAACGGTTGAAACAACAGATCTGTCCCAACACTAAACTCACAAGACGTCACTGTCAGCACAATCAGTCACTTATAGCGCCTCAGAAAGGAGAATGTAAATCTGTTTAGAAAGATTTGCCCTAAATAACAGTCTCAACTAAAAAACATAGACATTTATTACTATGTTAACTTTATGATGAATAAATATTTTATCAGGTCTACCAAATAAGGATTTTATCCTACAAAGCAATAAAAGCCATGGTAAAAAACTGATCAAAGATGATGACAGAAGAGTGTCAGGTAATATCTGTGTCTGATAAATGCATGGTGCAGAGGAGGTTGTAAAACTCTTCAGAAAGACCAGTCATAATTTTTTTAAAAGACTTTGACTTAAATAGTGACATTTTTACATTTAAAATATCTGCTAATGATGAGAACATTTTGATAATTATGTACATATAGAAAATCGGCCTAACATATCGGCCATCAGCTGCCCTGATTTCTAAATATCGGCATTGGCCAGAGAAAAAGCCATATCGGTCGACCTCTACGTGAAAGCATTCCTGACACACACACACACGCACGCACGCACGCACGCACACACACACACAGAAATGTATACAGGCTTGTAACCAGGGGTGTTTCCAGCATTGAAGGACATCCGGGGTTTAGCACAGACCATTTTATGTAAATACAGGGATCACAAGCCTAGATAACCCGCTCTAGCTAGCCTAGAACCAACTATAACAGCTATGCTGCACATGTTCAGTGTTTTCTTATTAAATTTTTTTAGAATTGTAATTTAAATAATTTTAATTTTTGGGTGAACAATCCCTTTAAAGTGTCCTATTTTCACACACTAGTTTTGTACATAATATACCAAAAATTCTTCTTTAGTACTTAAGATAATCTTAAAAACATGAGACTTAATGTAGGCCAGAGTTCACGTCACCAAAAGCAGCAGATGTAAGCTGCATTTTATTGATCATAAGCTCATTTTTAAAATAAGCGATAGGAAAGAGCGACAGCAGCACTGATAGCCTAATATCATTTCATTTCTTTACTATTTATGAATATGATTGTGTGTTGAGCGTCTACGACAGGGCTATTCAATTAGTTTGTCATGGGGGCCAGAGATACATCAGTGATGATGACTACATATACATTTAAACATTCTCATGTTGTATTTTGAAACTGCATAACAACAAAATCAGTGCATTGTACAATATACTTTTTCTACAAACATGTATTTTCAAACTGCATACAACAAAACTTGTGCATTGTAATATGACCAAGTAGGCTTTATCTACATCCAGACGTTCGTATTTTGTATTTTAAAACTGCATAACAACATAAGTGCATTGTAAGATACCCGAGTAAGCTTTATTCTTCATTTAAAGGGGTAAATAAGAGCCATATCACACTCATTGAGAATTTAACTTATTTACTCACTTAAGTACACATAACCAAAAGTTTATAATATGGAACATAACATTGTTTTATGCACTTTTTGGCAATGCTAATTATTTCACGACCTCTATTTAAACTACAACCGCCATCTTAATAACTGGCAAACATTAAGCTAGCTTCTAATAAGAGGAATTATACTTTTAGATTTCATCAGGGCAGTAAAATCACGTGTATGTTTGTCAGCGCGATACGCATGCAGTGGTGCAGGTGCTGGGCTGTGAGCGATGGGCGATTAACTTACACGTTTAAATTGCATTCTTGTGTGAGAACGATGACTCGCATAATATTTGAGCCTTTGTCTGCTTTGAACTTCGGAGAAACGCCAGGATCTTTTATCTAGTTCACAAAAATCGTTTCCTTTATTAAGACATCTAATGTCATTGTGATCGTTGAGCCGACATATCAGACAACAACTGTCGGAAGAGGAGTTGTTGTAAGCTGGAAATACAATAAATAAAGTTAAAACAGCCATAGAGTCCGTGGTCTCTGCATCTTGACGCGGGCAGACCAAAGCGCGAATACACGTGAAGGGGTGACTCGCGCTCTGCATCTCATGCAACAACATATGCACGCGCATCAAGATTGCGACCCTGTCCTCTTGCTTTCCATGTGAAATCAATGCTTCGCTGAGTGATTGACAGCATAATGATTGACAGCATAATGCAATCGATCGTGTTCCCGTTAGTTAAGCATACGATGATATATAACTTTCTTATCTGAAGATTATGTAAATATACGCAGTCTTCTAGCTGTGGCAAGCTGTGTTTTAATGTCTCATACATTTCTCAAAGTCATGACTGTTTACGTTAAATACACTTGGCATAACATGCATGATTTAAGGTAAAGTGACACTTTTTCGCGTCAATTCACAATCATTTAAACCATGCAGCTGTTATAGAGCCGATGCCAAACGATCACTGCTACGCGAGGACGCGAAATTGACGTCTTTACAAACTAATACGTTTACAATGTATTACATTGATGAAAAACGGAATTAAACTTGTCATGTTATATATTACTGAAATAAAAGAAAGGGTTTTACGTCTGAATCCCCGAAACATTCCTACCTGTACTGCACGTTCTCCAGAGAGCTCGCGTTGATTCACGCCTTCAGAATATAACATCCATTTGCAGTTTTGTACACAAATGTATATGAGAAATATTAATATTCCATTGGATTTAGTATCAAATAATCCTCAGTATATATAGTTTTCAATAGGCACGGACTAAGTTTCGGTCTAGTCACGTGTGAAGGCAAGGCAATTAAACACGCTTGGGCTGCCCTCTAGTGGTAAAAGCTATATGACATTTTTATTTTTACATAGGATTTTATTGGACATTTTAAAGTGAAAATAACATAATATAGACATGTTACTGCAATGTTTTTTTTATCTTGGCCATGTTCACATTGGAGTTCCGAGTTCATATTAAAAAAATTATAAAGATATGTTACAGACAATCTGAGATATGAACTACTTCCTGTTTGGGGACTACGCCATAGGTATATTTTGACCTGTTTTGGGCAAATGCTTCCGAAAATCAAAAATCCTTCTAGTAACTTTTGTGAGGCTTGGTCCAAGGATCGTGTACGTGGAATTTCTTGAAGTTTGGACAAAATTTGTGACCTGTGAAACTTTTTAAAGGTTTTGTGTTCTATCCAATATGGTGGCCGAACGACATGGATCTGTGACTTCATCTTCTCAAGCAACTTACACCGGTACTGCCCGAACATTTTAAAGTTTGAACGGTGTCTCTGCGTCAAACGGTCTGGTCGCTAGAGCTGGCCAAAAAAATCTACCCGGGAAAAATAATAAAAATAATAATAATAAAACTTAAGAAGAACAATAAGTGTGCTTTTGCAAGCACACTTAATTACATAATTTTACTATATAGTAGTGGTTAAATGGATTACATTAAGTTTTTTTTAGTCATAGATCGAATCATTTTCGGATCAGGGTGGGAAAATAAAATAAGAACAAACTAGAAAATGCATTTCGGGACGAACTGCAAAAGTGTGCTTGCTCTGGTGCCGCCGATTTAGTTTGTGCATCCTCACATTGGAGTCCCAAGTTCATGTACAAAGTTTGGTTTCAATACGTAAAAGCGTTCCTGAGATATAAACTACTTCCTGTTTGGCAGCGTAAAATTTTAGGAAAAAAATTGTTCTTTTGATGTTGTGCATCCTCACATTGGAGACCGAAATTCATGTACAAAGTTTGGTTTCAATACGTGAAATCATTCCTGAGATATAAACTACTTCCTGTTTTGGCGGCGTCCACGCACATTTAGTTTGGCCTGTGACGGGCAAACGCTTCCGAAAATCAAAAATCCTTCTAGTAACTTTTGTGAGGCTTGGTCCAAGGATCGTGTATGTGGAATTTCGTGAAGTTTGGACAAAATTTGTGACCTGTGAAACTTTAAGGTTTCCAATATGGCGGACGAACGACATGGATCTGTGACTTCATCTTCTCAAGCAACTTACACCGGAACTGCCCGAACATTTTAAAAACACACACACACACACACACACACACACACACACACACACACACAGAAATGTATACAGACTTGTAACAACTGTTTCTCTAAAATTTACCATAAAAAAAAATATTTCACTCAGTGATTGACAGCATAATGCAATCAATCGTGTTCCCATTCAACAGTAACTAAGCATCAGGGACGTGCACAGGAATTTTAAGGGGCAGTTGCTCTAACCTAAAAAAAAGGGCACCTCCCTCCACAAAAAAATGCTACATCCAGACATGTTCATATTTTGAATTTTAAAACTGCATAACAACATAAGTTATGCGTTACTGGAGAGCAGGGAGACAGTTCTGTCTTTAAACTGTCTCCCTGCTTTTATTACTCAAAACAAAACTGACTCGATGGCGAAAGGTCGGAAGACCAAATCATATCCACCGAGGAAATGTTTTTCGTGTTGTTACAGTAACACTTTGTTTACAGTTTTGCGCTGCTCAGCCTGGATTACAACACAATGCGTCCGATTCGCGAACTGACTCCTTTGAACGGATTCGTTTGAATGAACGGTTGAAACAACAGATCTGTCCCAACACTAAACTCACAAGACGTCACTGTCAGCACAATCAGTCACTTATAGCGCCTCAGAAAGGAGAATGTAAATCTGTTTAGAAAGATTTGCCCTAAATAACAGTCTCAACTAAAAAACATAGACATTTATTACTATGTTAACTTTATGATGAATAAATATTTTATCAGGTCTACCAAATAAGGATTTTATCCTACAAAGCAATAAAAGCCATGGTAAAAAACTGATCAAAGATGATGACAGAAGAGTGTCAGGTAATATCTGTGTCTGATAAATGCATGGTGCAGAGGAGGTTGTAAAACTCTTCAGAAAGACCAGTCATAATTTTTTTAAAAGACTTTGACTTAAATAGTGACATTTTTACATTTAAAATATCTGCTAATGATGAGAACATTTTGATAATTATGTACATATAGAAAATCGGCCTAACATATCTGCCATCAGCTGCCCTGATTTCTAAATATCGGCATTGGCCAGAGAAAAAGCCATATCGGTCGACCTCTACGTGAAAGCATTCCTGACACACACACACACACGCACGCACACACGCACACACACACACAGAAATGTATACAGGCTTGTAACCAGGGGTGTTTCCAGCATTGAAGGACATCCGGGGTTTAGCACAGACCATTTTATGTAAATACAGGGATCACAAGCCTAGATAACCCGCTCTAGCTAGCCTAGAACCAACTATAACAGCTATGCTGCACATGTTCAGTGTTTTCTTTTTAAATTTTTTTAGAATTGTAATTTAAATAATTTTAATTTTTGGGTGAACAATCCCTTTAAAGTGTCCTATTTTCACACACTAGTTTTGTACATAATATACCAAAAATTCTTCTTTAGTACTTAAGATAATCTTAAAAACATGAGACTTAATGTAGGCCAGAGTTCACATCACCAAAAGCAGCAGATGTAAGCTGCATTTTATTGATCATAAGCTCATTTTTAAAATAAGCGATAGGAAAGAGCGACAGCAGCACTGATAGCCTAATATCATTTCATTTCTTTACTATTTATGAATATGATTGTGTGTTGAGCGTCTACGACAGGGCTATTCAATTAGTTTGTCATGGGGGCCAGAGATACATCAGTGATGATGACTACATATACATTTAAACATTCTCATGTTGTATTTTGAAACTGCATAACAACAAAATCAGTGCATTGTACAATATACTTTTTCTACAAACATGTATTTTCAAACTGCATACAACAAAACTTGTGCATTGTAATATGACCAAGTAGGCTTTATCTACATCCAGACGTTCGTATTTTGTATTTTAAAACTGCATAACAACATAAGTGCATTGTAAGATACCCGAGTAAGCTTTATTCTTCATTTAAAGGGGTAAATAAGAGCCATATCACACTCATTGAGAATTTAACTTATTTACTCACTTAAGTACACATAACCAAAAGTTTATAATATGGAACATAACATTGTTTTATGCACTTTTTGGCAATGCTAATTATTTCACGACCTCTATTTAAACTACAACCGCCATCTTAATAACTGGCAAACATTAAGCTAGCTTCTAATAAGAGAAATTATACTTTTAGATTTCATCAGGGCAGTAAAATCACGTGTATGTTTGTCAGCGCGATACGCATGCAGTGGTGCAGGTGCTGGGCTGTGAGCGATGGGCGATAAACTTACACGTTTAAATTGCATTCTTGTGTGAGAACGATGACTCGCATAATATTTGAGCCTTTGTCTGCTTTGAACTTCGGAGAAACGCCAGGATCTTTTATCTAGTTCACAAAAATCGTTTCCTTTATTAAGACATCTAATGTCATTGTGATCGTTGAGCCGACATATCAGACAACAACTGTCGGAAGAGGAGTTGTTGTAAGCTGGAAATACAATAAATAAAGTTAAAACAGCCATAGAGTCCGTGGTCTCTGCATCTTGACGCGGGCAGACCAAAGCGCGAATACACGTGAAGGGGTGACTCGCGCTCTGCATCTCATGCAACAACATATGCACGCGCATCAAGATTGCGACCCTGTCCTCTTGCTTTCCATGTGAAATCAATGCTTCGCTGAGTGATTGACAGCATAATGATTGACAGCATAATGCAATCGATCGTGTTCCCGTTAGTTAAGCATACGATGATATATAACTTTCTTATCTGAAGATTATGTAAATATACGCAGTCTTCTAGCTGTGGCAAGCTGTGTTTTAATGTCTCATACATTTCTCAAAGTCATGACTGTTTACGTTAAATACACTTGGCATAACATGCATGATTTAAGGTAAAGTGACACTTTTTCGCGTCAATTCACAATCATTTAAACCCTGCAGCTGTTATAGAGCCGATGCCAAACGATCACTGCTACGCGAGGACGCGAAATTGACGTCTTTACAAACTAATACGTTTACAATGTATTACATTGATGAAAAACGGAATTAAACTTGTCATGTTATATATTACTGAAATAAAAGAAAGGGTTTTACGTCTGAATCCCCGAAACATTCCTACCTGTACTGCACGTTCTCCAGAGAGCTCGCGTTGATTCACGCCTTCAGAATATAACATCCATTTGCAGTTTTGTACACAAATGTACATGAGAAATATTAATATTCCATTGGATTTAGTATCAAATAATCCTCAGTATATATAGTTTTCAATAGGCACGGACTAAGTTTCGGTCTAGTCACGTGTGAAGGCAAGGCAATTAAACACGCTTGGGCTGCCCTCTAGTGGTAAAAGCTATATGACATTTTTATTTTTACATAGGATTTTATTGGACATTTTAAAGTGAAAATAACATAATATAGACATGTTACTGCAATGTTTTTTTATCTTGGCCATGTTCACATTGGAGTTCCGAGTTCATATTAAAAAAATTATAAAGATATGTTACAGACAATCTGAGATATGAACTACTTCCTGTTTGGGGACTACGCCATAGGTATATTTTGACCTGTTTTGGGCAAATGCTTCCGAAAATCAAAAATCCTTCTAGTAACTTTTGTGAGGCTTGGTCCAAGGATCGTGTACGTGGAATTTCTTGAAGTTTGGACAAAATTTGTGACCTGTGAAACTTTTTAAAGGTTTTGTGTTCTATCCAATATGGTGGCCGAACGACATGGATCTGTGACTTCATCTTCTCAAGCAACTTACACCGGTACTGCCCGAACATTTTAAAGTTTGAACGGTGTCTCTGCGTCAAACGGTCTGGTCGCTAGAGCTGGCCAAAAAAATCTACCCGGGAAAAATAATAAAAACTAGAAAATGCATTTCGGGACGAACTGCAAAAGTGTGCTTGCTCTGGTGCCGCCGATTTAGTTTGTGCATCCTCACATTGGAGTCCCAAGTTCATGTACAAAGTTTGGTTTCAATATGTAAAAGCGTTCCTGAGATATAAACTACTTCCTGTTTGGCAGCGTAAAATTTTAGGAAAAAAATTGTTCTTTTGATGTTGTGCATCCTCACATTGGAGACCGAAATTCATGTACAAAGTTTGGTTTCAATACGTGAAATCATTCCTGAGATATAAACTACTTCCTGTTTTGGCGGCGTCCACGCACATTTAGTTTGGCCTGTGACGGGCAAACGCTTCCGAAAATCAAAAATCCTTCTAGTAACTTTTGTGAGGCTTGGTCCAAGGATCGTGTACGTGGAATTTCGTGAAGTTTGGACAAAATTTGTGACCTGTGAAACTTTAAGGTTTCGAACGACATGGATCTGTGACTTCATCTTCTCAAGCAACTTACACCGGAACTGCCCGAACATTTTAAAAACACACACACACACACACACACACACACACACACACACACACACACACACACACACACACACACACACACACACACACACACACACACACACAGAGAAATGTATACAGACTTGTAACAACTGTTTCTCTAAAATTTACCATAAAAAAAAATATTTCACTCAGTGATTGACAGCATAATGCAATCAATCGTGTTCCCGTTCAACAGTAACTAAGCATCAGGGACGTGCACAGGAATTTTAAGGGGCAGTTGCTCTAACCTAAAAAAAAGGGCACCTCCCTCCACAAAAAAATGCTACATCCAGACATGTTCGTATTTTGAATTTTAAAACTGCATAACAACATAAGTTATGCGTTACTGGAGAGCAGGGAGACAGTTCTGTCTTTAAACTGTCTCCCTGCTTTTATTACTCAAAACAAAACTGACTCGATGGCGAAAGGTCGGAAGACCAAATCATATCCACCGAGGAAATGTTTTTCGTGTTGTTACAGTAACACTTTGTTTACAGTTTTGCGCTGCTCAGCCTGGATTACAACACAATGCGTCCGATTCGCGAACTGACTCCTTTGAACGGATTCGTTTGAATGAACGGTTGAAACAACAGATCTGTCCCAACACTAAACTCACAAGACGTCACTGTCAGCACAATCAGTCACTTATAGCGCCTCAGAAAGGAGAATGTAAATCTGTTTAGAAAGATTTGCCCTAAATAAAAGTCTCAACTAAAAAACATAGACATTTATTACTATGTTAACTTTATGATGAATAAATATTTTATCAGGTCTACCAAATAAGGATTTTATCCTACAAAGCAATAAAAGCCATGGTAAAAAACTGATCATAGATGATGACAGAAGAGTGTCAGGTAATATCTGTGTCTGATAAATGCATGGTGCAGAGGAGGTTGTAAAACTCTTCAGAAAGACCAGTCATAATTTTTTTAAAAGACTTTGACTTAAATAGTGACATTTTTACATTTAAAATATCTGCTAATGATGAGAACATTTTGATAATTATGTACATATAGAAAATCGGCCTAACATATCTGCCATCAGCTGCCCTGATTTCTAAATATCGGCATTGGCCAGAGAAAAAGCCATATCGGTCGACCTCTACGTGAAAGCATTCCTGACACACACACACACGCACGCACGCACGCACACACACACACAGAAATGTATACAGGCTTGTAACCAGGGGTGTTTCCAGCATTGAAGGACATCCGGGGTTTAGCACAGACCATTTTATGTAAATACAGGGATCACAAGCCTAGATAACCCGCTCTAGCTAGCCTAGAACCAACTATAACAGCTATGCTGCACATGTTCAGTGTTTTCTTATTAAATTTTTTTAGAACTGTAATTTAAATAATTTTAATTTTTGGGTGAACAATCCCTTTAAAGTGTCCTATTTTCACACACTAATTTTGTACATAATATACCAAAAATTCTTCTTTAGTACTTAAGATAATCTTAAAAACATGAGACTTAATGTAGGCCAGAGTTCACGTCACCAAAAGCAGCAGATGTAAGCTGCATTTTATTGATCATAAGCTCATTTTTAAAATAAGCGATAGGAAAGAGCGACAGCAGCACTGATAGCCTAATATCATTTCATTTCTTTACTATTTATGAATATGATTGTGTGTTGAGCGTCTACGACAGGGCTATTCAATTAGTTTGTCATGGGGGCCAGAGATACATCAGTGATGATGACTACATATACATTTAAACATTCTCATGTTGTATTTTGAAACTGCATAACAACAAAATCAGTGCATTGTACAATATACTTTTTCTACAAACATGTATTTTCAAACTGCATACAACAAAACTTGTGCATTGTAATATGACCAAGTAGGCTTTATCTACATCCAGACGTTCGTATTTTGTATTTTAAAACTGCATAACAACATAAGTGCATTGTAAGATACCCGAGTAAGCTTTATTCTTCATTTAAAGGGGTAAATAAGAGCCATATCACACTCATTGAGAATTTAACTTATTTACTCACTTAAGTACACATAACCAAAAGTTTATAATATGGAACATAACATTGTTTTATGCAGTTTTTGTCAATGCTAATTATTTCACGACCTCTATTTAAACTACAACCGCCATCTTAATAACTGGGAAACATTAGGCTGGCTTCTAATAAGAGAAATTATACTTTTAGAGGGCAGTAAAATCATGTGTATGTTTGTCAGCGCGATACGCATGCAGTGGTGCAGGTGCTGGGCTGTGAGCGATGGGCGATTGACTTACACGTTTAAATTGCATTCTTGTGTGAGAACGATGACTCGCATAATATTTGAGCCTTTGTCTGCTTTGAACTTCGGAGAAACGCCAGGATCTTTTATCTAGTTCACAAAAATCGTTTCCTTTATTAAGACATCTAATGTCATTGTGATCGTTGAGCCGACATATCAGACAACAACTGTCGGAAGAGGAGTTGTTGTAAGCTGGAAATACAATAAATAAAGTTAAAACAGCCATAGAGTCCGTGGTCTCTGCATCTTGACGCGGGCAGACCAAAGCGCGAATACACGTGAAGGGGTGACTCGCGCTCTGCATCTCATGCAACAACATATGCACGCGCATCAAGATTGCGACCCTGTCCTCTTGCTTTCCATGTGAAATCAATGCTTCGCTGAGTGATTGACAGCATAATGATTGACAGCATAATGCAATCGATCGTGTTCCCGTTAGTTAAGCATACGATGATATATAACTTTCTTATCTGAAGATTATGTAAATATACGCAGTCTTCTAGCTGTGGCAAGCTGTGTTTTAATGTCTCATACATTTCTCAAAGTCATGACTGTTTACGTTAAATACACTTGGCATAACATGCATGATTTAAGGTAAAGTGACACTTTTTCGCGTCAATTCACAATCATTTAAACCATGCAGCTGTTATAGAGCCGATGCCAAACGATCACTGCTACGCGAGGACGCGAAATTGACGTCTTTACAAACTAATACGTTTACAATGTATTACATTGATGAAAAACGGAATTAAACTTGTCATGTTATATATTACTGAAATAAAAGAAAGGGTTTTACGTCTGAATCCCCGAAACATTCCTACCTGTACTGCACGTTCTCCAGAGAGCTCGCGTTGATTCACGCCTTCAGAATATAACATCCATTTGCAGTTTTGTACACAAATGTATATGAGAAATATTAATATTCCATTGGATTTAGTATCAAATAATCCTCAGTATATATAGTTTTCAATAGGCACGGACTAAGTTTCGGTCTAGTCACGTGTGAAGGCAAGGCAATTAAACACGCTTGGGCTGCCCTCTAGTGGTAAAAGCTATATGACATTTTTATTTTTACATAGGATTTTATTGGACATTTTAAAGTGAAAATAACATAATATAGACATGTTACTGCAATGTTTTTTTATCTTGGCCATGTTCACATTGGAGTTCCGAGTTCATATTAAAAAAATTATAAAGATATGTTACAGACAATCTGAGATATGAACTACTTCCTGTTTGGGGACTACGCCATAGGTATATTTTGACCTGTTTTGGGCAAATGCTTCCGAAAATCAAAAATCCTTCTAGTAACTTTTGTGAGGCTTGGTCCAAGGATCGTGTACGTGGAATTTCTTGAAGTTTGGACAAAATTTGTGACCTGTGAAACTTTTTAAAGGTTTTGTGTTCTATCCAATATGGTGGCCGAACGACATGGATCTGTGACTTCATCTTCTCAAGCAACTTACACCTGTACTGCCCGAACATTTTAAAGTTTGAACGGTGTCTCTGTGTGAAACGGTCTGGTCGCTAGAGCTGGCCAAAAAAGCACACTTAATAATAATAATAATAAAACTTAAGAAGAACAATAAGTGTGCTTTTGCAAGCACACTTAATAATAAGAATAATAAAACTTAAGAAGAACAACAAGTGTGCTTTTGCAAGCACACTTAATTAGTTGTCCGACTCCTCTATGAAAAATCCCTTGCTCTGCCACTGATTATCAAAACACAAAAAATACATTATATTATAAAACTTTACCCGGACAAGTGACTTTTGTGCATGGACAAGTGAAACACAAATTTACTTGTCCGAAGGACAAGTTCCTCAAAAAGTTAATGTCAAGCCCTCAGTGTTTTCTTATTACATTTTTTTTAGAATTGTAATTTAAATAATTTTAATTTTTGAGTGAACAATCCCTTTGAAGTGCCATATTTTACACACTAATTTTGTACATAATATACCAAAAATCCTTTAGTACTTAAGATAATCTTAAAAACATGAGACTTAAAGGTGCAGTGTGTAAATTTTAGCGGCATCTAGTGGTGAGGTTCCAAATTGCAACCAAAAGCTCAGTTCACAGCTCACCCCTCGCTTTTGAAATGCATAGAGAAGCTACGGTAGCCACCACAGGACAAACATGTCATGATTTTGTCCATTAAGACTGTAGAAACATGGTGGCACAAAATGCCGACTTCCATGTAAGGGGACCCTCTGTGTATGTAGATAAAAACATCTCATTCTAAAGTAATAAAAACATAACGGCCATATAAGAGCCATATGAAAGGTCTTTATACACCCCTGATAATATAGTTTTGTATATTATTTTGCATTTCTGTCAAGAGATCCTTCTAAAAATTACACACTGCACCTTTAATGTAGGCCAGAGTTCACGTCACAAAAAGCAGCAGATATAAGCTGCATTTTATTGATCATAAGCTCATTTTTAAAATAAGCGATAGGAAAGAGCGACAGCAGCACTGATAGCCTAATATCGTTTCATTTCTTTACTATTTATGAATATGATTGTGTGTTGAGCGTCTACGACAGGGCTATTCAATTAGTTTGTCATGAGGGCCAGAGATATATCAGTGATGATGACGACATATACATTTAAACATACTCATGTTGTATTTTGAAACTGCATAACAACAAAATAAGTGCATTGTACAATATACTTTTTCTACAAACATGTATTTTCAAACTGCATACAACAAAACTTGTGCATTGTAATATGACCAAGTAGGCTTTATCTACATCCAGACATGTTTGTATTTTGTATTTTAAAACTGCATAACAACATAAGTGCATTGTAAGATACCCGAGTTCTATTCTTATTCTACATTTAAAGGTGTAAATAAGAGCCATATCTACTCACTTAAGTACACATAACCAAAAGTTTATAATATGGAACATAAAATTGTTTTATGCAGTTTTTTGTCAAAGCTTATTATTTCACAACCCTTTATTTAAACTACAACCGCCATCTTAATAACTGGCAAACATTAGGCTAGCTTCTAATAAGAGAAATTATACTTTTAGATTTCATCAGAGCAGTAAAATCACGTGTATGTTTGTCAGCGCGATATGCATACAGTGGTGCAGGACAGATGCTGGGCTGTGAGCGATGGCCGATTAACTTACTCGTTTAAATTGCATTCTTTTGTGAGAACGATGACTCGCATAATATTTGAGCCTTTGCTGTATGAGCAAGCACAGAGAAAACATTCGTTGTGGCGTTGACTAATGAATATGGATGATCTCTGTTCTTCTCTTCAATGGAGCGGGGCGTGGCTCTTTATAAATAATGCAGTAACATGAGAGACGGTACATCTCCCTCTTTTAATACAGTTAACAACGAAGTACAATATTTGTTTTCGATTTCACTTACACCATTTAAAAGCAGACATTCCAAGCATTATGTAGACATTTATCTTTTGTTTCTATGAAAACAATTCGTTAAGTTACAGCTCATTTTTCTGACGTGTTTCTGAAAGGACGTCACTAAGAGAGAGAGCAAACCCGCATTATGTTTATTTTCTTAATTTTGCGAAAAGCACAACATTCTGTTTTTAATGGGAGTGGACAGAAAAAATACTAGACACTTTAAAGTTTTAAATGATGTATAAATCATATATGTAAGTCCAAAATCAGCAGAGTTATCTAAGTCTCTTTGCGGAGTGATTGAAAAATAAAGATTTTGCGGCGCCCGCGCCTCTGTCGACCCAGACTGTGAAATTAATGATAAAAGAAAATATTTCCCTCAGTGATTGACAGCATAATGCAATCAATCGTGTTCCCGTTCAACAGTAGCTAAGCATACGATTTAGATATATGTATCTTCTTACCTGAAGATCATGTAAATGGCATATACGCAGTCTTCTGGCAAAAGCTGTGTTTTTAAATGTGTCATACATTTCTGAAAGTCATGACTGTTTAAATACACTTGGCGTCACATGCATGATTTAAGGTAAAGTGACACTTTTTCGCGTCAATTCACAATCATTTAAATCATGCAGCTGTCATAGAGCCGACGCCAAACGATCACGCGAGCGAGGACGCGATACTGACGCGAGCGAAACTAATACGTTTACAATGTATTACATTGATGAAAAAGGGAATTAAACTTGTCGTGCCATATATCACTGAAATAAAAGAAAGGGATTAAAATATGTCTGAATCATATAATTCCTACCTGTATGTGAAAATGCACGTTATCCAGAGAGCTCGCGTTGATTCAAGCATTCAGAATATAAAATCCATTTGCAGTTTTGCGTCCGAAACCGCATACTGTATAGTGAATAAGATGAAGTTTTAGGATTTTAAAAATATGTATCCAGGATTCCGCTGTCCATATACGATACGAAGCTTGGGTGCCAGCCGATGGTGCTGCGTGCCCCACGGGCTCTATGCAGCAGAGTCTCAGGCTGTGGCCTCTTCTCCGGGCTTCTCTGCTCTCCGTCTTTCTCAGCTCTTCGCTGTATTGTGGCTCTTAAAGGAACACTCGATTCTCTCAACAGCTCTTCTCTATTCCATTTTGCCATTTAAACCTTAAAACTACATCCCGCCATTGTTATTCAAACTTTTCCACGGAGCAATAGCCTGTTAGCTTAGCTTCTAAAGATGGCTGCCGCTATCTTTACATTCTGTCTAAAAAACACGTTTGAACGTAAAGGCTGCCCTCTACTGGTAAAGGCTAATGACATTTTTTATTTTTTACACAGGTTTTAATTGGACATTTTAAAGTGAAAATAACATAATATAGACATGTTACTGCAATGTTTTTTTATCTTGGGCATCTTCACATTGGAGTAAAGAGTTCATATAAAATTTTTGGTTAATAAATGTTACAGACATATTGAGATTTGAACTACTTCCTGTTTTGGCGGCGTTGACGCACATTTAGTTTGGGCTGTGGCGCGCAAACGCTTCCGAAAATCAAAAATCCTTCTAGTAACTTTTGTGAGGCTCGGTCCAAGGATCGCGTACGTGGAATTTCATGAAGTTTGGACAAAATTTGTGACCTGTGAAACTTTTTTAAGGTTTTGTGTTCTTTCCAATATGGCGGCCGAACGACATGGATCTGTGACTTCATCCTCTCAAGCAACTTACACCGGTACTGCCCGAACATTTTAAAGTTTGAACGGTGTCTCTGCGTCAAACGGTCTGGTCGCTAGAGCTGACACAAAAAATCTACCCGGGAATAATAATAATAAGAATAATAAGAATAATAAAACTTAAGAAGAACAATAAGTGTGCTTTTGCAAGCACACTTAATAACTAGAAAATGCACTTCCGGAGGAACCGCAAAAGTGTGCTTGCTCTGGTGCGGTCACTAACGTGATTTGTGAAATGTTACATTTTAGAATGTTTTTTATCTTGTGCATCCTCGCATTGGAGTCCCAAGTTCATGTACAAAGTTTGGTTTCAATACGTGAAAGCATTCCTGACACACACACACACACACACACACACACACACACACACACACACACACACACACACACACACACACACACACACAGAAATGTATACAGGCTTGTAACCAGGGGTGCTTCCAGCATTTAAGGACATCCGGGGCTTAGCACAGACCATTTTATGTAAATACAGGGATAGCTAGCTAGCCTAGAACCAACTATAACGGCTGTGCTGCACATGTTCAGGGTTCGACATTAAGACTTGTCCGCTTGTCCGGGACAAGTGGATTTTTTGTAGGACAAGTGTAAGAAAAAATTAGTTGTCCGACTCCTCTATGAAAAATCCCTTGCTCTGCCACTGATTATCAAAACACAAAAAATACATTATATTATAAAACTTTACCCGGACAAGTGACTTTTGTGCATGGACAAGTGAAACACAAATTTACTTGTCCGAAGGACAAGTTCCTCAAAAAGTTAATGTCAAGCCCTCAGTGTTTTCTTATTACATTTTTTTTAGAATTGTAATTTAAATAATTTTAATTTTTGAGTGAACAATCCCTTTGAAGTGCCATATTTTACACACTAATTTTGTACATAATATACCAAAAATCCTTTAGTACTTAAGATAATCTTAAAAACATGAGACTTAAAGGTGCAGTGTGTAAATTTTAGCGGCATCTAGTGGTGAGGTTCCAAATTGCAACCAAAATTATGCCATATGAAAGGTCTTTATACACCCCTGATAATATAGTTTTGTATATTATTTTGCATTTCTGTCAAGAGATCCTTCTAAAAATTACACACTACACCTTTAATGTAGGCCAGAGTTCACGTCACAAAAAGCAGCAGATATAAGCTGCATTTTATTGATCATAAGCTCATTTTTAAAATAAGCGATAGGAAAGAGCGACAGCAGCACTGATAGCCTAATATCGTTTCATTTCTTTACTATTTATGAATATGATTGTGTGTTGAGCGTCTACGACAGGGCTATTCAATTAGTTTGTCATGAGGGCCAGAGATATATCAGTGATGATGACGACATATACATTTAAACATACTCATGTTGTATTTTGAAACTGCATAACAACAAAATAAGTGCATTGTACAATATACTTTTTCTACAAACATGTATTTTCAAACTGCATACAACAAAACTTGTGCATTGTAATATGACCAAGTAGGCTTTATCTACATCCAGACATGTTTGTATTTTGTATTTTAAAACTGCATAACAACATAAGTGCATTGTAAGATACCCGAGTTCTATTCTTATTCTACATTTAAAGGTGTAAATAAGAGCCATATCTACTCACTTAAGTACACATAACCAAAAGTTTATAATATGGAACATAAAATTGTTTTATGCAGTTTTTTGTCAAAGCTTATTATTTCACAACCCTTTATTTAAACTACAACCGCCATCTTAATAACTGGCAAACATTAGGCTAGCTTCTAATAAGAGAAATTATACTTTTAGATTTCATCAGAGCAGTAAAATCACGTGTATGTTTGTCAGCGCGATATGCATACAGTGGTGCAGGACAGATGCTGGGCTGTGAGCGATGGCCGATTAACTTACTCGTTTAAATTGCATTCTTTTGTGAGAACGATGACTCGCATAATATTTGAGCCTTTGCTGTATGAGCAAGCACAGAGAAAACATTCGTTGTGGCGTTGACTAATGAATATGGATGATCTCTGTTCTTCTCTTCAATGGAGCGGGGCGTGGCTCTTTATAAATAATGCAGTAACATGAGAGACGGTACATCTCCCTCTTTTAATACAGTTAACAACGAAGTACAATATTTGTTTTCGATTTCACTTACACCATTTAAAAGCAGACATTCCAAGCATTATGTAGACATTTATCTTATGTTTCTATGAAAACAATTCGTTAAGTTACAGCTCATTTTTCTGACGTGTTTCTGAAAGGACGTCACTAAGAGAGAGAGCAAACCCGCATTATGTTTATTTTCTTAATTTTGCGAAAAGCACAACATTCTGTTTTTAATGGGAGTGGACAGAAAAAATACTAGACACTTTAAAGTTTTAAATGATGTATAAATCATATATGTAAGTCCAAAATCAGCAGAGTTATCTAAGTCTCTTTGCGGAGTGATTGAAAAATAAAGATTTTGCGGCGCCCGCGCCTCTGTCGACCCAGACTGTGAAATTAATGATAAAAGAAAATATTTCCCTCAGTGATTGACAGCATAATGCAATCAATCGTGTTCCCGTTCAACAGTAGCTAAGCATACGATTTAGATATATGTATCTTCTTAACTGAAGATCATGTAAATGGCATATACGCAGTCTTCTGGCAAAAGCTGTGTTTTTAAATGTGTCATACATTTCTGAAAGTCATGACTGTTTAAATACACTTGGCGTCACATGCATGATTTAAGGTAAAGTGACACTTTTTCGCGTCAATTCACAATCATTTAAATCATGCAGCTGTCATAGAGCCGACGCCAAACGATCACGCGAGCGAGGACGCGATACTGACGCGAGCGAAACTAATACGTTTACAATGTATTACATTGATGAAAAAGGGAATTAAACTTGTCGTGCCATATATCACTGAAATAAAAGAAAGGGATTAAAATATGTCTGAATCATATAATTCCTACCTGTATGTGAAAATGCACGTTCTCCAGAGAGCTCGCGTTGATTCAAGCATTCAGAATATAAAATCCATTTGCAGTTTTGCGTCCGAAACCGCATACTGTATAGTGAATAAGATGAAGTTTACGATTCTAAAAATATGTATCCAGGAATCTGTCCATATACGATACGAAGCTTGGGTGGCAGCCGAGGTTACCGAGTCCTCCCATGGGCTCGCAGCAGAGTCTGAGGCTGCCGCCTCTTCTCCGGGCTTCTCTGCTTTCTCTTCCTCAGCTCTTCGCTGTATTATGGCTCTTAAAGGAACACTCGATTCTCTCAACAGCTCTTCTCTATTCCATTTTGCCATTTAAACCTTAAAACTACATCCCGCCATTGTTATTCAAACTTTTCCACGGAGCAATAGCCTGTTAGCTTAGCTTCTAAAGATGGCTGCCGCTATCTTTACATTCTGTCTAAAAAACACGTTTGAACGTAAAGGCTGCCCTCTACTGGTAAAGGCTAATGACATTTTTTATTTTTTACACAGGTTTTAATTGGACATTTTAAAGTGAAAATAACATAATATAGACATGTTACTGCAATGTTTTTTTATCTTGGGCATCTTCACATTGGAGTAAAGAGTTCATATAAAATTTTTGGTTAATAAATGTTACAGACATATTGAGATTTGAACTACTTCCTGTTTTGGCGGCGTTGACGCACATTTAGTTTGGGCTGTGGCGCGCAAACGCTTCCGAAAATCAAAAATCCTTCTAGTAACTTTTGTGAGGCTCGGTCCAAGGATCGCGTACGTGGAATTTCATGAAGTTTGGACAAAATTTGTGACCTGTGAAACTTTTTTAAGGTTTTGTGTTCTTTCCAATATGGCGGCCGAACGACATGGATCTGTGACTTCATCCTCTCAAGCAACTTACACCGGTACTGCCCGAACATTTTAAAGTTTGAACGGTGTCTCTGCGTCAAACGGTCTGGTCGCTAGAGCTGACACAAAAAATCTACCCGGGAATAATAATAATAAGAATAATAAAACTTAAGAAGAACAATAAGTGTGCTTTTGCAAGCACACTTAATAATAATAAAACTTAAGAAGAACAATAAGTGTGCTTTTGCAAGCACACTTAATAAAACTTAAGAAGAACAATAAGTGTGCTTTTGCAAGCACACTTAATTACATAATTTTACTATATAGTAGTGGTTAAATGGATTACATTAAGTTTTTTTTAGTCATAGATCGAATCATTTTCGGATCAGGGTGGGAAAATAAAATAAGAACAAACTAGAAAATGCATTTCGGGACGAACTGCAAAAGTGTGCTTGCTCTGGTGCCGCCGATTTAGTTTGTGCATCCTCACATTGGAGTCCCAAGTTCATGTACAAAGTTTGGTTTCAATACGTAAAAGCGTTCCTGAGATATAAACTACTTCCTGTTTGGCAGCGTAAAATTTTAGGAAAAAAATTGTTCTTTTGATGTTGTGCATCCTCACATTGGAGACCGAAATTCATGTACAAAGTTTGGTTTCAATACGTGAAATCATTCCTGAGATATAAACTACTTCCTGTTTTGGCGGCGTCCACGCACATTTAGTTTGGCCTGTGACGGGCAAACGCTTCCGAAAATCAAAAATCCTTCTAGTAACTTTTGTGAGGCTTGGTCCAAGGATCGTGTATGTGGAATTTCGTGAAGTTTGGACAAAATTTGTGACCTGTGAAACTTTAAGGTTTCCAATATGGCGGACGAACGACATGGATCTGTGACTTCATCTTCTCAAGCAACTTACACCGGAACTGCCCGAACATTTTAAAAACACACACACACACACACACACACACACACACACACACACACACACACACACACACACACACACACACAGAAATGTATACAGACTTGTAACAACTGTTTCTCTAAAATTTACCATAAAAAAAAATATTTCACTCAGTGATTGACAGCATAATGCAATCAATCGTGTTCCCATTCAACAGTAACTAAGCATCAGGGACGTGCACAGGAATTTTAAGGGGCAGTTGCTCTAACCTAAAAAAAAGGGCACCTCCCTCCACAAAAAAATGCTACATCCAGACATGTTCATATTTTGAATTTTAAAACTGCATAACAACATA
This sequence comes from Misgurnus anguillicaudatus, assembly GCF_027580225.2. Taxonomy (NCBI): domain Eukaryota; kingdom Metazoa; phylum Chordata; class Actinopteri; order Cypriniformes; family Cobitidae; genus Misgurnus; species Misgurnus anguillicaudatus. The sequence continues at coordinate 2,643,369 of NW_027395279.1, forward strand.
AGTTATGCGTTACTGGAGAGCAGGGAGACAGTTCTGTCTTTAAACTGTCTCCCTGCTTTTATTACTCAAAACAAAACTGACTCGATGGCGAAAGGTCGGAAGACCAAATCATATCCACCGAGGAAATGTTTTTCGTGTTGTTACAGTAACACTTTGTTTACAGTTTTGCGCTGCTCAGCCTGGATTACAACACAATGCGTCCGATTCGCGAACTGACTCCTTTGAACGGATTCGTTTGAATGAACGGTTGAAACAACAGATCTGTCCCAACACTAAACTCACAAGACGTCACTGTCAGCACAATCAGTCACTTATAGCGCCTCAGAAAGGAGAATGTAAATCTGTTTAGAAAGATTTGCCCTAAATAACAGTCTCAACTAAAAAACATAGACATTTATTACTATGTTAACTTTATGATGAATAAATATTTTATCAGGTCTACCAAATAAGGATTTTATCCTACAAAGCAATAAAAGCCATGGTAAAAAACTGATCAAAGATGATGACAGAAGAGTGTCAGGTAATATCTGTGTCTGATAAATGCATGGTGCAGAGGAGGTTGTAAAACTCTTCAGAAAGACCAGTCATAATTTTTTTAAAAGACTTTGACTTAAATAGTGACATTTTTACATTTAAAATATCTGCTAATGATGAGAACATTTTGATAATTATGTACATATAGAAAATCGGCCTAACATATCTGCCATCAGCTGCCCTGATTTCTAAATATCGGCATTGGCCAGAGAAAAAGCCATATCGGTCGACCTCTACGTGAAAGCATTCCTGACACACACACACACACGCACGCACACACGCACACACACACACAGAAATGTATACAGGCTTGTAACCAGGGGTGTTTCCAGCATTGAAGGACATCCGGGGTTTAGCACAGACCATTTTATGTAAATACAGGGATCACAAGCCTAGATAACCCGCTCTAGCTAGCCTAGAACCAACTATAACAGCTATGCTGCACATGTTCAGTGTTTTCTTTTTAAATTTTTTTAGAATTGTAATTTAAATAATTTTAATTTTTGGGTGAACAATCCCTTTAAAGTGTCCTATTTTCACACACTAGTTTTGTACATAATATACCAAAAATTCTTCTTTAGTACTTAAGATAATCTTAAAAACATGAGACTTAATGTAGGCCAGAGTTCACGTCACCAAAAGCAGCAGATGTAAGCTGCATTTTATTGATCATAAGCTCATTTTTAAAATAAGCGATAGGAAAGAGCGACAGCAGCACTGATAGCCTAATATCATTTCATTTCTTTACTATTTATGAATATGATTGTGTGTTGAGCGTCTACGACAGGGCTATTCAATTAGTTTGTCATGGGGGCCAGAGATACATCAGTGATGATGACTACATATACATTTAAACATTCTCATGTTGTATTTTGAAACTGCATAACAACAAAATCAGTGCATTGTACAATATACTTTTTCTACAAACATGTATTTTCAAACTGCATACAACAAAACTTGTGCATTGTAATATGACCAAGTAGGCTTTATCTACATCCAGACGTTCGTATTTTGTATTTTAAAACTGCATAACAACATAAGTGCATTGTAAGATACCCGAGTAAGCTTTATTCTTCATTTAAAGGGGTAAATAAGAGCCATATCACACTCATTGAGAATTTAACTTATTTACTCACTTAAGTACACATAACCAAAAGTTTATAATATGGAACATAACATTGTTTTATGCACTTTTTGGCAATGCTAATTATTTCACGACCTCTATTTAAACTACAACCGCCATCTTAATAACTGGCAAACATTAAGCTAGCTTCTAATAAGAGAAATTATACTTTTAGATTTCATCAGGGCAGTAAAATCACGTGTATGTTTGTCAGCGCGATACGCATGCAGTGGTGCAGGTGCTGGGCTGTGAGCGATGGGCGATTAACTTACACGTTTAAATTGCATTCTTGTGTGAGAACGATGACTCGCATAATATTTGAGCCTTTGTCTGCTTTGAACTTCGGAGAAACGCCAGGATCTTTTATCTAGTTCACAAAAATCGTTTCCTTTATTAAGACATCTAATGTCATTGTGATCGTTGAGCCGACATATCAGACAACAACTGTCGGAAGAGGAGTTGTTGTAAGCTGGAAATACAATAAATAAAGTTAAAACAGCCATAGAGTCCGTGGTCTCTGCATCTTGACGCGGGCAGACCAAAGCGCGAATACACGTGAAGGGGTGACTCGCGCTCTGCATCTCATGCAACAACATATGCACGCGCATCAAGATTGCGACCCTGTCCTCTTGCTTTCCATGTGAAATCAATGCTTCGCTGAGTGATTGACAGCATAATGATTGACAGCATAATGCAATCGATCGTGTTCCCGTTAGTTAAGCATACGATGATATATAACTTTCTTATCTGAAGATTATGTAAATATACGCAGTCTTCTAGCTGTGGCAAGCTGTGTTTTAATGTCTCATACATTTCTCAAAGTCATGACTGTTTACGTTAAATACACTTGGCATAACATGCATGATTTAAGGTAAAGTGACACTTTTTCGCGTCAATTCACAATCATTTAAACCCTGCAGCTGTTATAGAGCCGATGCCAAACGATCACTGCTACGCGAGGACGCGAAATTGACGTCTTTACAAACTAATACGTTTACAATGTATTACATTGATGAAAAACGGAATTAAACTTGTCATGTTATATATTACTGAAATAAAAGAAAGGGTTTTACGTCTGAATCCCCGAAACATTCCTACCTGTACTGCACGTTCTCCAGAGAGCTCGCGTTGATTCACGCCTTCAGAATATAACATCCATTTGCAGTTTTGTACACAAATGTACATGAGAAATATTAATATTCCATTGGATTTAGTATCAAATAATCCTCAGTATATATAGTTTTCAATAGGCACGGACTAAGTTTCGGTCTAGTCACGTGTGAAGGCAAGGCAATTAAACACGCTTGGGCTGCCCTCTAGTGGTAAAAGCTATATGACATTTTTATTTTTACATAGGATTTTATTGGACATTTTAAAGTGAAAATAACATAATATAGACATGTTACTGCAATGTTTTTTTATCTTGGCCATGTTCACATTGGAGTTCCGAGTTCATATTAAAAAAATTATAAAGATATGTTACAGACAATCTGAGATATGAACTACTTCCTGTTTGGGGACTACGCCATAGGTATATTTTGACCTGTTTTGGGCAAATGCTTCCGAAAATCAAAAATCCTTCTAGTAACTTTTGTGAGGCTTGGTCCAAGGATCATGTACGTGGAATTTCTTGAAGTTTGGACAAAATTTGTGACCTGTGAAACTTTTTAAAGGTTTTGTGTTCTATCCAATATGGTGGCCGAACGACATGGATCTGTGACTTCATCTTCTCAAGCAACTTACACCGGTACTGCCCGAACATTTTAAAGTTTGAACGGTGTCTCTGCGTCAAACGGTCTGGTCGCTAGAGCTGGCCAAAAAAATCTACCCGGGAAAAATAATAAAAATAATAATAATAAAACTTAAGAAGAACAATAAGTGTGCTTTTGCAAGCACACTTAATAAAACTTAAGAAGAACAATAAGTGTGCTTTTGCAAGCACACTTAATAATAAGTTTAATAGCAATAACAATATATTGGCTTTTTCAAAGCCAACATAATAAGTTTAAATACAATATCAGTATGTTGGCTTTGTCAAAGCCAACATAATAATATCCCTGAGGAATAGTAATAGTGATGCCTTGCATAAATGCAAGCACCACTAACTAGATAGGTACATTTCCTGAAGAAAATGTGAGTGGTGCTTGCCGTGGCAAAATTCTCGGGACAATATATGATTATACTCCAAGCCAAAAGTAAAACGATCCAACTCTCGTGTCTCTGCGATGTTCTGATGCTGAGATATAAGGCTTTGTTTATCCGGTTGCTAGGGTACTGTATTTGGTTGCTAGGAAAAAAATTGCCATCCACTAGTGATTACATGCCGAGTCACAAGTAAAATGGTCCAACCCCCGTGTCTCTACGATGTTCTGATGCCGAGATATAACTGTTTGAATTTTATGTTGCTAGGGTGCTCAAAAGTGGTTGCTAGGGGCGTGGCTTAGTAAGTCTTTAAGTATCCTGAGAGAATGATTGGATGTCTGAGTAAAATGAGCCCACCCCCATGTCTCTATGACACTGTGGTGCAAAGATATCCATCTAGGCATTTTATAATGGCAGTCTATGGGATAGGTTGCTAGGGTGCCCAAAATGGTTGCTAGGGTGAACTTACACCCCATTGTGGGGTACGTCCTGAAAGAGTCTAGCACCCTCTTCAAATGTTGTGACCCACATGTTTCTACGAAATCCTCGCTCGGACCTATGACCCGTCAAAGTTTTTCGCAATGTTAAGTCTATGGGATTGTCGCCCATTGACTTTGAATGGGAAATTTCGGGTGCCTCTTACACCCCAGGGGTACAGCTTACACCCCATTGTGATGTATGTTCTCAAAGAGCCTACCACCCTCTTCAAATGTTGTAACTCTCATGTATCTGCAAAATCCTGGAGCAGAGTTATGACCTTTCAAAATTCGGCGCAATGTTAAGTCAATGGGATTTTTCGGGTGGTTTTTCGCCCCCCTTTCGAAAACCCTGCACCCGATTGCTTATAAAAGATATAGCCCACTTCTCCTCAATAATCCGGTCAAGTTGATCCCTCTTTTATGGCTCTACGACAAACCGTGCGGGACAAGTTACGCGCCGAAATTTTGTGCAGACATAAGAATAAAGATATAATAATATCCCTGAGGAATAGTAATAGTGATGCCTTGCATAAATGCAAGCACCACTAATAATAATAAGTTTAAATAGCATTTCAGTAAGTTGGCTTTCACAAGCCAACTTAATGAAGGCGGGAGTTTCTGTTCACAGAAGCCACCATGAATGACTCACAGCCAATTGAGTAAGAATTTTAAACAATCAAATGAAAGAAGTCTGGTGTTTCTGTTCAGTAAGTTTAAGCATTTGTATAGTGCTTTACACATGAATGCATATTGTTTTAAAGCTGCATTACAGAAAATGCATCCTTATAATAAAAATACAGATAATTAGCAAATCCAGATATAAAAAACTGCTTAATTTTAGGTGAATTTTGCTGTTTTAATTTGAAAAATATAAATTTTGATTGTTTGTCATGTAACGCTATTGGTGCAGTGACTGTCAATCAAGCTAAGAGAAACAACAGATGTTTATAGCATACAGTATAAGATTAAGTATGAATGTGTGTAAATTGTGGATTAAATTGAAATGGCAGAATTCACGAGAAGGCAGAACTGTTATCACAAGTAATGAAATCACATTTAGGGCTAAGTTTGTTATCTTATTGAAAATCTTATTAAAGCTGCTATAGTATTTTAGTTAAGAACGTTTTATTTGTTCACTTTTGTTTAGTCAAAATAGATTTGATTTTGGACAGTATATCCAAAAACAGTGTATTCGTAAATAGACCTGTGTTTCCTTCTCATGTTAGCAAAGTCTGTTCACACTTACCTGGCTTTTCCGGGAGCTTTCAGTAAATGTATTTGTTCTCAATGAGTCAAAGCCTCAGGTTTAACCTTGTTTTATGTCATGGTTAGTAAGCTGTCATTGGCAAATAGTAAAATGCATTTTTTTAATAATAAATTGGATTTCCTTAAAAGTGTAAGTAGCATTTATGTTGGTCCAGTGTGCTGTGGTGTGTTGCCAGAATGGTGTGATGGGCCGCTTTGGGTGAGAATGTCCTGGGCCACTTTTTAGTCCCAGTCTGCCCCTGCTTATTATGTATTTGAAATGAACAGTGTAAATATTCGTATTGTTTTTTACTAACAAGACCTGACACAGTCCTTATATTGTTAAAGTATTGTCTACATCTCTGCATTTGCTTGCAATGTCGATATTTATGTTATTTGAAAAAAAAACTTTTCAGGATTCTTATAAAAATATCTCAAATTAAATTTGGTGTAAATTTTGGAAATATGACTTAATATTTCTTACATCTGAATGGAGCTCATATGTTACTTGAACTTTTCAAGTATTTTGTCTTCTTCATCTATTGACTTACCCAGTTGTTCCAGTTTTACAGTTGTGTTGGCTGATAGTTCCCCAGCAAACACTTGACAGATGTAAACTCCTTTATCTTCAATTCTGACTCTCTTCAGTCTGAGAGAGAAGTTTCCTCTGTGGATTTCATCAGTGAAGAACTGAACTCTGTCTATGAATCGCTCATCTGATGCGTCTGATAAAGTTTCATTGTATTGATAAAGCAAAACCGGGATTTCTTCATCTTTGTCTGTTTTTTTCCATGAAACCTCTTCAGGTTTGATGTGAGAGTTCACAGAGCAGCTCAGAGTGACATCACCACCCACAGATGCAGATATGGAGCCACTTGATCCTGACACTATCAAACGCTCTGAAATAATTTAACAGAACAGAATATTTTGATAAAATAACATTTAATTGGTATTAAAATTTCATCTGAATTTGTTTTACTTACCAACATGTTTAATTTCCACCACAGTTTCTCCAGACTCTTGTCTAGTGTAAACTTTACATGTGTATGGTCCCTCATCTTCAGCTGTCAGATTGTTCAACAGGAGTGAGAAGTTTCCATGTTTAATGTCTTCAGTGAAGAAATGAGCTCTATCATGATAATCCTGATTTTGAGCCTCTGGCCTTATATCTTCATCTTGATACAGATGAATGAGAGTCTGTGAATCTGATCTTCTCCATTCCACCTCCAGATCATCCAGTGATAAGAGTGAATCAACAGAACAGGGCAGAACCACTGAACCTCCCAGAGGAACAACCAGAGGACCTGAAGAACCCTTCACTGTAAAACCTAAACAATTGTATTTTTCAATGAACAGTAAAGAGAGTGAAATAAGATAAAGCTTTATTGTTGTGTCTTGTATCAAAATTGTCTGTTTATGTTTGCATCTCTCCGATGCTATTTTGCAGCACCATTTTGACTAATAGCACAAACAACTGTGGAAAATGTTTTAATAATCAGACGTAAAACATTATAGACTGATCACATTGAGTAAAGATGATCTTATCAGACATTAAACTTTAAACACACAAATCTGAATCTGACATCCTCAAATCATTTTCAGTTTAACAAAGGTGCACAACTACAGAAACCACTACGAATTTATATTGGACTAACAATATGAGGAATGATTTAGAAACAGGTAAATAAACTCATAAATAGACATAATTTATAGCTGTCAACAAAACGTAAGCCTTCCTGCTTTGCTACTGATCGGATGCTCTTCCATACTGCTCTGCGCTTTGCTCTATCGCTTTTTTGTATTTTATCTTATAATTTTTGCTTCAGCAAATCAGCATAGTGCTCAAACAACAGAGCTTCACATCAACATTAAATTACAAACTTTTGGGACTGGAAGATTACAAAAAAGTGGAATTTTTCATCCGTCTAGCCTCCCACCGCCATCAGCTTACATTCCAGAAGGAAAAACACAGCTGCCTTCATTCAACAGGATAAGAAAAAGAAATGCCTCATCAAAAATCTACTTGCTGCACAAACTGCCACAGACTTTTACAAAGGATTGCTGTTCTTGAAACAAAGTTACTTACAGGACTACCAAACCAGATGAAACACACAACTAGGGGTGTGACGGTTATTATATAACCGTGAGACCGACGGTTATAGTTGAACACCGTCATTAGAACTCTATAACCGACAAAACCGTGTTATTAAAATATTAAAAAAATATATATCATAAAGAATGTTTAAATACTAATTAAAAAGAATTGTCAACAGTCTGTGTTACACGCCCCACAATGTTCTCACGTCATGCAATGAAAAATACAGAGCGGAGCAGACACTGACAACGCGCTGACATACAGGAGAGACCAGGTCACTTTTCGGTTAGTTTTGAGATTAAACATATTAAACAAAGTCTCACCTTTCAAATCATCTCTTCCTTCTATTTAATTTATAGAATCAAATAAACATGAATGACCATAAGATGTTTTAACCGCGGAAAGGCTCCGCCCCGCTTTTCAAGTTCGAATCCTCCCATGTTAATCTACTAACTCTCCTGAAAGCACATTCACTGCTAGTTGTCTTGCTGTTGATTTTAAATAAACGTAGAGCAAGTAGCTAATCAGTGTCTAGTTTATTCAAACGCTGGTTTCATTCGCAAGCATGAGCACTGAGCAGCGCATATGCGGAGAGCGTTTGCCGCGCGTGGCCATTGTGCTTTAACACCGGCTGCGTTTGCAGCGCATATGGCGCAGTTTAATAACAGTATAACAATCTCAAGTTCACATTACTTTATTTTACATGCATTTATGAGCAAAACCTCTTCAAGACGCTTTTTAATCCACGTTGTTTTCGTGCTGTTCTGGTCCGTGTAATGACAGATATAGACACAATTACAGACATAAAAAGCCCAATGCACAAATCTGTTTCTCTGAAGATTATTAAAATAGATGATAGATGAGAGAGTGACAGTGCAGTCTTCTGGCAACAGTGTGTTTTTTAAATATTTAATTGCTTTCTGTTAAATTGCTCAAAGTCATTACTGTTTAAAACACACCTGGCATCACATTCATGATTTTATGGTAAAATGACACTTTTGCGTCAATCCACGAGCATTTAAACGAGCCCCCCCCCCAGACGGTTATGTGACGAACATCACCAATTCTGAAACCGGCACAGCCCTACACACAACAGAGCTTCGTCATCATGAACGCCCTCAGCATACAGCCGGTGAGTCCCATGAATCTAATGATCAACACACTAATCAATGGTACAAACAGGGAGCAAGACCCAAAATCACTCAAGAAATCAGACTGTCACGAGCATCACATTTTGCCGCAGTAGCTTCCTTTACCCCAGATACAGCTAGGATTGCAAACACTGACTTTCTACCACCACCTATACATCTTGAGAACAGATTTGAAGTATTAATGAATATGAGTGAGGAATCACCAAATGTGATAAATGTGATTGAACACCGATCAAATCAGCCAGCAGCTAACACTGATGCTAACTGCCACTCAAGATCGAGCAGACAGCGGCACTCAGTGCAGAGCGCATCCGAGCCCAGAACTTTGATATTGGGTGACTCAGTTATCAGAAACATTAGCAACAGGGACTCAAGTACGTGCTGCCTTCCACAAGCAACTGTTTCTGATGTAAACAGGTAACTTCAGAACATTCTGATGAAACATAAGACTGTAAATCGAGTTGTCATCAATGTGGGGAAGAATGATATTCACAAAGAGCAATCTGAACTCCTTAAGAGGGATTTTAACAAACTTTTTGAAACACTCAGAAGAGTGAAAGTTCAGCCGTTCATCAGTGGACCACTTCCAGCAAGAGGAACACATAGGTTTTCACGGTTGCTTGGACTTAATACATGGCTGCAAAAAACCTGCAACATAAAGGGACTGAACTTTATCAACAACTTCAATCTTTTCTGGAGTCAGAGAGAACTATTTAAACAGGATGGCATCCACCCAAACAGACTGGGTGCAAGAGTGCTAAAGGACAATATCTACTTCTCCCTTGTAGGACAGGTGGACAAGTTTTGTTTTTGGAGCTGGACCATAAAACAATAAAAAACACATTCTGTGTCTATTTTTGAGAGACCTGTTGTCTCTCTCTACAGGGGTCACGGATACCCAGGAACTGATCTGTATTTCACCCCCTCTCTCTTCTCCTTTAAGGTTTTGGTTATTGGAAATATACTAAACACATGTAACATTGGGTATATCATATGTTGTGATGCTACAAAGGTTTCATCTTCATGTTTGGTGTTGTTTTAAAGGTAATGGTGCGATGGTTAAAAAGGTCTAATTTCTATAATGCTAAGAGAAAGTATATCAAAGTTTGATACTTAAGACATAATCTGTACTCTTGTGATGGGTGTCAACTCATAAGGAGATCTAGATTACAGATGGTTAACAGTCCAATTTGGTGCTCCTTCAGGTCACAAGAACCGACCAACCAAATCCTGATTTGAGATGTTACTATTCTTTGTCTCATTCTGTGTATATAAGGTGGCTTGGCAAGAGACTCGGGGAAGTATTCTTTAGCAAGAAACTTCCCCACACTTTGTGTGTGTGTATTTAAGCATTAGGGAAGAAATCTTTAACAAGAATCTTCCTACACCATTTTGGGTATATTATATTCATGATGGAAGTACTCTGTAGCCAGAGTGTCTATTGCCAGGTATGACTTTGTAACTTTTGCAACTGTTGATCATTTTAATTAATTGGAATTGAATCGAAATTGAATATTCTGTATGATATTCTTTAATTTATGTTTGAAGCTGGAACCTGCCTGGTATAATAAATTGTTACATTTGATTCATCTGAATTCTTCAGAAATTGTATTGATTTATTTTAATTCTTTCAGAAATTGTTATGACCAGTAGATTAGAAGGAGTCTGGTATTACTGCAAGATTATTCTGTCAGGATATGATCACACTGATGTTTTGATGGTCGAATGGAGCATGGGGCACATTCATTAAAACTCTCAGATTTATGTCTATCACCTGCCTTAGCCAGTTGCATGAGCGTTAGACTAAAGTAACTATTTTTATGATCGGAGCAAGCATGGAGCGGCCAGACATAAAAATCTTAGTTTACCCGGTAACCTCTGACTAAGATCAGACTGACAATTTTGTGTCCGTGAGATGTACGCAACGGCCGGCGTATATCCTGTACGATTTCGGGTCCCTAATGAACGAATAACTAAGATTATGGGAATTTATAAATAATCAAACATCTAAATTATGATCAACAGATAATTGGAATAATGCACTAAATTGTTAGTATATTAAATTGGAGTCAGATTATAATTTAAACACAGAGATCAAAGAAATTAATTTAATCCTGATATGGAATTATTCTTCTAGAAGCACTGAGGAATGAACGAACATGAGACCCCTTCACCCACTCCACTTTCATCTGTCGTTGGGCTGGTGGGTGGTACCTTACACCCTTCATCATCCTTCAGCAGTGTGTGCCAATCCACTCAACCTGAATGGCACACACACACCTGGACAGAGTATGAATGACCACAGGACTTCTTTTCAGCACCTGAATGGACATGCCGTCGACATATCCGACAAGGACAGAGATAACACCACGCAGCCACAACCACCACTGCTCATCTCAGCTGAGTCCTGCCCACAGAGCTCACCACAGTCAAAGTGTGTCAGATTAGAAAGGCTCCAAGATTCAGCACCCAAGGACGACTCTCTGGAAAACAGCCAGGGAAACCAGGGGCCGTATTCACAAAGAATTTTATCTTACCACTAAGAGTACTCTTAAATCGCACTAAAAGATTTTAGCTAGGAGTTTTCTCTTAAAAGTTATTCACAACGCCTTTCAGACCTACTTTTAGTAAGGAAAAATGATAACTCCTAAACTAAGAGTGAGTCTCCGTTGCTACGGATGACGTCAATTCTCATGCACGAGCTGCCTCGCAATGACCACGGTGATTGGTTGTTAGATGACAGGCTGTCATGCGGAACATAACACAGACGCACCAAATCATGGAATTACATCATCAAGATATGTCTGTGTCCTACACAAAATAATAATAGTAATACCATCGAAATGCATATATAAAAGAAAAGTCGTGAATGAAATTAAATTAAATCAAGGTAGCTAATACCCAAATGAAAACCGCCAATTGCCTAATAATAAAAAAATGACATTGCATTAACACTTGCTTGATTAATTTACATCCTATTATTACATATTAGCCTAAAAAAACTACTTAAAGCAAGGAAATGTTGCCCATATTGAAGAAGCCTAATGTAATAAATAAATGACGGTGGATTATGAACTCGCCAAAAGCCCATAGACGCTGGATCATACATGATATATACCCGACCCGCTCCCTGGCCCGCATTTTTTTTTAAATAGTAATTGTTTAAAATAGTTTACTGGCATTTTTATTTCAAAGACCCGACCGACCGCGACCCGAATATCATAAAAAATATTTTTGGATGACTCGTAACCGCAGGCACACGCTCATTTCGGATCAACCCGCGCATGGGGAGAGGATTTGTTTGCAGATCAATGCAGCAGACTCGGACGACTGCGAGAGGCGGTGGTATGCATTACAATCGCAGTCAAGGGTTGAGATTGCAGCCTTTAAACGGGCAAGCATGGCGTTGGTGTACAATATTAAATATATAATATCATAATATCATTATTGTTTCATGTAATTCTAAAAACTTCCTGCTTTTCATGAATGTAATGAATTGTAAAAAACAAATGTCATAAACAATATGCTTACATTAAAGTGTGCTTTTAAGTCTAGGCAAAGCTTTTGAGTTGGTGAAACTGTCCGTGTTGGAGGATCAGACAGCACCTAAGCCTTTAGGATTCTTTGTGAATAGGTCTTAGTGAGTTAGGAGTCCTCTCGATTTCTTTTAAGCTGTCCCAGACTTAGGTGCTACTTTTAGGGCTAAAATGCTTCGTGAATTACTTTTAGTGAAAAAAATTAGGAGTCCTAAAGTTAGGAGTGACACGCCCTTTATTTTTAGGAGTTGCTCCTAAATTTGCCAGTTAGGAGCTACTTTTAGCCTTAAAATTCTTTGTGAATACGGCCCCAGGACAACATATCACAGCCTCCGGTCACATCAGAGCAACAGGACTCCTCCTCACTAGATATGTCATTCCTCTCTCCAGCATCCCCGCTTTTGACCTTCTCCGGAAAAATGGAGGAACTGGTTTATGCTGGAACTAAACTATCCCACTCTATTGCTGCGAGCCCCCAGCTTTCAACCAGAAAATGGCAAGCCCCCCAACCACCAAAGCCAGTGGGCCCAGTTCCCTCTCCTCGTCCTGTGAGAGCTCTTCGGTCTCAGACACAACGCCAAGGCACACACCCTCCTCCATCTGCTGTAAGTGAACCAAAAACAACTGATAATGGCTCTCAGTGATATGTGTCGGGTTCCTGCTATGAAAATACTAATACCTTTATCAAATGTTTACAAAAGCAGGAACTCAGTGTATCTATATCTTTCTCTATTTCTGTTTTATTACATGATAGAAAGCCCAGCAAGGCATTATCAAACCGTATGGCAAATCAATATAATCTGCTGCCTGTTACATATCAAAATAAGTTTTCTGTTAGGGAAAAAATTTGTACTGTTAAGTTAGCACTTTTAAACATCTCTTCACTTAAAAATAAATCACTTCTAGTCAGCTACTTAATAACTACAAACAACCTGGATTTTATGTTTCTAAATGAAACATGGTTAGAAGAAAGCCACAGTGCAACAGTCTTTAATGAAACAGCCCCTCCTAACTTTACTTTTATGAGTGTCTGCAGAACTGCTAGGAGAGGTGGAGGTGTAGCTGCTCTTTTTAAAGATGTCTATCAATGTAAGCAAGTGTCATTTGGGAATTACCCATCTTTTGAATATCTAGGTATTGTGTTGAAAGGTACTCCACGCATTCTACTTATCATTATTTACAGGCCCCTAAAATACTCTCCAGCATTTGTTGAGGACTTTACAGGACTGTTATCAACGATTTCCTCAGAGTTTGACTGTTTTGCTATTGCTGGAGATTTTAACATTCACATAGATAAGCCAAAAAGCATTATGGCAAAAGATGTCACAGCTGTTTTAAATACTTTGATCTGACTCAACATGTACATGGACCCACACACAATCATGGACACACTTTAGATTTAATTATCAGTAAGGATGTAAACATTTCATCAATTGTTATTAAGGATGTAGCACTATCTGACCATTTCTGTATTTTCTTTGATATATTGATCTCTCCTACTATTGAAACTAGATCTGTGTCTGTCATAAAGAGATGCTTAAATGAGAACACCAGTATGCTGTTTATGAAGGCTATATCTTTAACACCAAGCATATCTGCAGACTCTATTGATTTTCTCCTTGATTCCTTTAATTCGAAAGTTAAGAGTGCAATCGATGATATTGCTCCTGTGAAAGTCAGGAAGAAGAATGGCAGGCAAAAATCACCTTGGAGAAACTCAACAGAGGTGCAGAATATGAAGAGACAATGCAGAAAAGCTGAGCGCACGTGGCAGAAGACAAAACTTGTAATTCACTATAATATCTATAAAGACAGCCTTCATGCTTTCAGTGTAAAACTATGCAAAGCTAGACAGACTTTCTTTTCAAATATTATAAACAATAACATAAATAACACACACACTCTTTTTGTTACTATAGAGAGACTAACAACCCCCCAAGTCACATTCCAAGTGAAATGCTCTCAGACAGCAAATGCAGTGAGTTTGCTTACTTCTTCTCTGAGAAAATCAATAATATCAGAAAGGTGATCAGCACATCCTTGAGCTGCGCAGGGGTCAGACAAATCAGATCACAACATCAGAAAGTAGTTACGGTGTCTGATTTCGAAGCAGTTGATGATAAAATTTTGGAAGAAATAGTACAGCATCTTAAAACATCAACCTGTGCCCTTGACACACTCCCAACATCTTATTTCAAAAGTGTCTTTAACTGTTTAGAAACAGATCTCCTAGAAGTGGTAAATTCATCCCTTATCTCTGGGACTTTTCCAAAGTCCCTTAAAACTGCAGTTGTTAAGCCCCTCCTGAAAAAAAGCAACTTGGATAACACTGTGTTGAGCAACTACAGACCAATCTCAAATCTTCCTTTCATAGGCAAGATCATTGAAAAAGTTGTTTTCAATCAGCTGAACAAATTCTTAATTTCTAATGGTTACTTTGACATTTTTCAATCTGGTTTCCGACCACACCACAGTACAGAGACATCGCTCATAAAGATAATAAATGATATTCACCTCAATACAGACACAGGCAAACTATCAGTGCTGGTGCTACTCGACCTCAGTGCTGCTTTTGACACTGTCGATCACAACATACTTCTTGACAGGCTGGAAAACTGGGTCGGGCTTTCTGGGATGGTCCTAAAATGGTTCAGGTCATACTTAGAAGGGAGAGGTTATTATGTAAGTATAGGTGGCCATAAATCTGAGTGGACATCCATGAAATGTGGAGTCCCGCAAGGCTCAATTCTTGCGCCACTCCTGTTCAACCTGTATATGCTCCCACTGAGCCAAATAATGAGAGAGAACCAAATTGCCTACCACAGTTATGCAGACGACACTCAGATCTACTTAGCTCTATCCCCTAACAACTACAGCCCCATTGACTCCCTGTGCAAATGCATTGATGAAGTTAACAGTTGGATGTGCCAAAACTTTCTTCAGTTAAACAAAGAGAAAACTGAAGTCATTGCGTTTGGAAACAAAGATGAAGTTCTGGGGCCGTATTCACAAAGAATTTTAAGGCTAAAAGTAGCTCCTAACTGGCGAATTTAGGAGCAACTCCTAAAAATAATGGGCGTGTCACTCCTAACTTTAGGACTCCTAATTTTTTTCACTAAAAGTAATTCATGAAGCATTTTAGCCGTAAAAGTAGCACCTAAGTCTGGGACAGCTTAAAAGAAGTCGAGAGGACTCCTAACTCACTAAGACCTATTCACAAAGGATCGTAAAATGTCTTAGGTGCTGATTAACACATACATGGACAGTTTCACCAACTCAAAAGCATTGCCTACACTTAAAAGCACACTTAAATGTAAGCATATTGTTTATGACATTGTTTCATAATTTATTACATTCATGACAAGCAGGAAGTTTTTAGAATTACATAAAACAATAATGATATTATATATTTAATATTGTACGCCAACCTGTTGCCATATGCTTGCCCGTTTAAAGGCTGCAATCTCAACCCTTGACTGCGATTGTAATGCATACCACCGCCTCTCGCAGTCGTCGGGGGTCCGCGACATAAGCGGGAATGCTGCATTGATCTGCAAACAAATCCTCTCCTTATGCGCGGGTTGATCCGAAATGAGCGGGTGCCTGGGGTTATGAGTCATCCAAAAATATTTTTTATGATATTCGGGTCGCGCTCGGTCGGGTCGTTTGAAATAAAAATGCCAGTTAACTATTTTAAACAATTACTACTTTTTTGCGGTCCGAGTTGCGAGCGGGTTAGTTGAAAACGTTGGTCGGGTGCCGGTGTGGTTTTGTTGTAGCTACATATCCGGGCATCACTGTCTCCCACGCTTAGTTTTGCTTGATATCTCAGTGCCGAATTTCCCTTTTATTATGTTTCTTTTTCCAGCACTAACTGGGACAGCAGCAGCAGCAGCAGTAACTGGTCCGTCTAGTTGGGCTTTCTTTTCCGTTTTGGCGAGTTCATAATCCACCGTCATTTATTTATTACATTATGCTTCTTCAATATGGACAACATTTCCTTGCTTTAAGTAGTCTATTTAGGCTAATAGGATGTAAATTAATCAAGCAAGTGTTAATGCAATGTCATTTTTTATTATTAGGCAATTGGCGGTTTTCATTTGGGTATTAGCTACCTTGATTTCATTTAATTTCATTCACGACTTTTCTTTTATATATGCATTTCGAGAGCATTACTATTATTATTTTGTGTAGGACACAGACATATTTTGATGTTGTAATTCCATGATTTGGTGCGTCTGTGTAATGTTCCGCATGACAGCCTGTCATCTAACAACCAATCACCGTGGTCATTGCGAGGCAGCTCGTGCATGAGAATTGACGTCATCCGTAGCAACGGAGAGTCACTCTTAGTTTAGGAGTTATCATTTTTCCCTACTAAAAGTAGGTCTGAAAGGCGTTGTGAATAACTTTTAAGAGAAAACTCCTAGCTAAAATCTTTTAGTGCGATTTAAGAGTACTCTTAGTGGTAAGATAAAATTCTTTGTGAATACGGCCCCTGAAGGTGAATGCATACCTTGACGCTAGAGGTCAAACAACTAAAAATCAAGTCAGGAATCTTGGTGTGATTCTGGAGTCTGACCTTAGTTTCAGTAGTCATGTCAAAACAATAACTAAATCAGCATATTATCATCCCAAAAATATTGCAAGAATTAGATGCTTTGTTTCCAGACAAGACTTCTTGTGCATGCTTTTATCACCAGCAGGGTGGATTATTGTAATGACCTCTTCACTGGCCTTCCCAAAAAGACCATAAGACAGCTCCAGCTCATTCAGAACGCTGCTGCCAGGATTCTGAGCAGAACCAGAAAATATGAACATATCACACCAGTCTTCAGGTCGCTACACTGGCTACCAGCAGGGGCGTCATGCACCAATTTTTTTTAAGGGGGCACAGTGTGCACAGCTCACATTTTGTGCATACACAGACAGCAAACGAAATATTATAGAGCTTTCAGTCTTTTCCATGGCACTTACATGTCTTACATTCTGAAAACCCCTGCTTTCATGCAAAAACCTCACAAAAAAATAGTGATGACTAACTTTAATATGAAATACTATTCAATCGGAATAATGACACATTTGCATCATATTTCAATCTGAAACGGCATGTTTTATTTATTTAAGTCTTAATGGCTTGTTTAATTGTGTCATTAATGCATTTTGCACAACAACTGCATTGTCATATAAAATTAATGTAAATTTTAAATCCATAAAGTATATAAACAACGGAAATGACATAAGCTATAGCCACGTGATTGATTTTAATGTTCAATCATGATTTAATTCAATTCAATTCAATTCAATTTTATTTATATAGCGCTTTTCACAAGTGTTAATTGTTGCAAAGCAGCTTTACATGAGAAGATGTAGAGGAGAACACAGAAAATCAATAGATAATATAAGAAGTAGAGAAAGCGGTTAAACCATACAAGCGAGCATATTAATAATGTAACGTATACAGTAAAGTGCTAAGTTAAGCCAAAGTTGGCTGACTCTCCCTGGGACTAAAAACCCTCTAGGAAAAAAACCCAATGGGAAAAAGTCCTAGAAGGACAAAAACCCTTGGGAGGAATTAATATATATTTATATATATATGTATAGAAACGGTAGGGATAGGAGGCGGGTAAGCAAATTAAACTGGTTTAGCCGGTGGTCGTTGGTCGGGCATCGGCTGGTCATCACGTTGAAGGACAGCCAGTGGATCAGTGATGCAATGATCTTCACAGCAACCGGAACTGGGTCTGTTTGTCTCATGGTCCTCGTGGTCGAGGACGAGACAGGGAGAGAAAAACAGAATTCTATTAGCGTAGGGGCCGTTCGCATGCAATGCAAGTGTCAAACATTATAGTGGTTCAAGTCGGCTCGGTTCCAGACAGGCTAACTATTGCGGCAATAGTATATTACCCATATGAGGTATGTGAGTGCTTTGTTCTAGACAAACTAACTACTGCGGGAAAAGTACATTTACTGGACATTTTATGTGAATGCTTTGTTAAAGAAGAATGTCTTAAGTTTAGATTTAAATTGATCGACTGTGTCTGATACTCGAACATTATTTGGTAAATCATTCCAGAGCTTAGGGGCTAAGTAGGAAAAGGATCTACCACCTTTAGACACTTTTGATATTCTAGGGATAATTAAGAGACCAGAATTTTGTGAGCGCAGTTTACGTGATGGATTGTATTCTGATAGTAGTTCTTTAATATACGAGGGCGCTAGGCCATTTAAGGCTTTGTAGGTGATTATTAATATTTTAAATTGTATGCGATATTTAACTGGTAGCCAGTGTAAAGATGCCAGAATTGGACTGATGTGGTCATACTTTTTAAATCGAGTAAGCACTCTTGTGGCGGCGTTTTGAACCAGCTGTAGCTTGTTTACCTGATTTGCATGGCATCCCCCGAGTAGCGAGTTTAAAATTTAAAAAATATGTTTAGATAAACTTATTAGAGGAACGGATTTTTGCATTAAATTTTACCTCATATGTGAGCATGTGTGATTCCGTGCCCGCGTGAACTCTGGCGGACTTTGGCGTTGTGCAAAAAAAATTGAATCTAGAAATCTCTACTAATATAACATTGAGACGGTCACATTTAAAATCATACATTTTCTACACAGAGGAGGTTAACTGCACATTACCGTACTGGGGTTTGGAAATGTTGTGAGCGTTTCTACCACTTTTTAGTTCCTCAGATAGATGCAGCAGCAACAGCACTGAGCTTGTGAGCGCGCCCAGACGCCGATGACGTCTGCGACTGTGCTGACTGCAGCACCACCCGCCGACAGAATAAAAGTAATGTAACATGATCAAAACACTATCAAAACGGTGAAAATCTCAGAAAAGTGACAAGGATGCAGCACAGAATGTATAATATTGTGTATATTAAACAGATTAAAAGTCAAATAACACATTAATGGACGCTTATTTGATTTTGAGGTTGGATGCAAAATCCATTGGCTCAAAAAAACCAAGGGGGCACGTGCCCCCTCAGTTTGAATGGGCATGACCCCTCTGGCTACCAGTTACATTTAGGATTGATTTTAAAGTATTATTAATGGTATATAAATCACTCAGTGGACTAGGACCTCAATACATTTCTGATATGCTCATTGAATATAAACCCAACAGATCACTCAGATCATTAGGATCACATCAGCTAGAAATACCAAGGGTTCACTCAAAGCAAGGAGAGTCAGCTTTTAGCTATTATGCCAGTCGAAGCTGGAACCAGCTTCCAGAAGAGATCAGATGTGCTCCAACAGTAGTCACATTCAAATCCAGACTCAAAACACATCTGTTTAGCTATGCATTTATTGAATGAGCACTATGCTGCGTCCGAACTGATTGCACTATATTTTTTATGCACTATTTTAATTAGGGTTTCGAGCACATAGTGCTGAAAACCTATTGAATTTGTCTATTTTATTAGGGGTTCAAGCCCGAAGGGCTGAAACCCTATTGTATTTGTATGGATTTTTATTATTAGGGGTTCAAGCCCGAAGGGCTGAAACCCTATTGTATTTGTATGGATTTTTAGGGTTTCGAGCACGAAGTGCTGAAAACCTATTGTATTTGTCTGTTTTATTATTATTATTAGGGTTTCGAGCATGAAGTGCTGAAAACCTATGGTATTTGTCTGTTTTATTATTAGGGTTTCGAGCACGAAGTGCTGAAAACCTATTGTATTTGTCTGTTTTATTATTATTAGGGTTTCGAGCACGAAGTGCTGAAAACCTATTGTATTTGTCTGTTTTATTAGGGTTTCGAGCACGAAGTGCTGAAAACCTATTGTATTTGTCTGTTTTATTAGGGTTTCGAGCACGAAGTGCTGAAAACCTATTGTATTTGTCTGTTTTATTATTAGGGTTTCGAGCACGAAGTGCTGAAAACCTATTGTATTTGTCTGTTTTATTATTATTATTAGGGTTTCGAGCACGAAGTGATGAAAACCTATTGTATTTGTCTGTTTTATTATTAGGGGTTCAAGCCCGTAGGGCTGAAACCCTATTGTATTTGTATGGATTTTTATTATTATTAGGGGTTCAAGCACGAAGTGCTGAAACCCTATTGTAATTGCCAAGGTCTTTATTATTATTAGGGTTTCGAGCACGAAGTGCTGAAAACCTATTGTATTTGTCTGTTTTATTAGGGGTTCAAGCCCGAAGGGCTGAAACCCTATTGTATTTGTATGGATTTTTATTCTTTTTATTATTTTTCTTCTGCCGTAAAACGGATCGTGCAGACCAAACCGTAAGGCCTAGAGACTTGAGACTTGGCCTAATGATAGGTCTCAGTCGTGCGCGAACTTGACAGAGTATGAACCCAATCGGCCTATGGGGGGCGCTACAGCGATGGCAAACACGTTTATGCTCATAACTCCCACAATTCTTGTCCAAATGTCAAGTGTCCTATATCCCTGGATTCCTTGCATCAAGACGAACAAAATGTATATCTCCGATTTCATTTCCGCCATGAATTTTTTTTCGCTATTTTCGATTTTGTCGAAAAAAATAAAAACGAACTAGTCCTAGGTTTTTTGTCTGATCGGAACCGTTCCAGTGCTGTAATATTCCTTGGAGTGGGAATATGAAAAGTTATCAAAAAAAATTTGAACTTTCGACTCACGGTCGCCATGCCACGCCCAAACGTCTGAAGTGTGCGCAGCCACTTGGACTTTATTGGCTATAACTGGGGACAGAAATGAAGTATCAACATGACACTTGGTATTTGTGATGAGAGTCATGTCCTGAGGTTGCATGCCTCGTTGCGTCACAGCGCCACCTTGTGGTCAGACGAATCATTTAAATGCTTATAACTTAGGCTGAGTTTGACGTATTTTCATGGGACTTTTTTCCTTAGAGTTTTGAATTGTTGCCGAGTCCAACGATACCAAACATGCCAGGTTTCGCCTTACGGTTAGCCCTGCGCAGCAAAATAGCGCTTAAAAAACACGCGCGAATAACTCCGCAAGGGTTATTCCAATCGACTCGAAAAGACCATAGGAAGAAATTAACTTTACCTTCTGAACAAAAAACTCTATTGGCGTTATGTTAAAATTTCTATCAGAAATGGCCGAAAATTGCAAAAAACGAAAAATTACCTCCAAATTTTGTGTTTTTTACACATAAATGGTTATAACTCTGCAACGAAATGACATTTTTTCACCAAATGTGATACGCTGATGTCTGAGCAGAGTCTGAGGCAATACAATAAAAATTGTATGCCTGCACCACTAGTTGGCCTCATAATTGAACAAAACCTTTGACATCGAGTAAGCCCAATGGACATACAACTGGTTCTTCACTATACTAAAGTGAATAGCCGTGATACTAGCTAGATGTAACACAGTCATGACCTGAGGTTGCATGCACGAGTTTGTCATAGCGCCACCTAGTGGTTATTTGTTATTTTCACTTAAAAATACTGCAACCTTACATCTAAAATCATGAGTCATCATGGATTATGCCTTTCATGGCTTTGAGTATAATAATTGGTGAATTGCAATTCACTTCCTAGCAACCAATGAGAATACCATAGCAACCATTTATCAAGAGCTGTATCTCTGTATCAGAGCATCGCAGAGATATGGGGTTCGGCTCTTTTGACTCATTAACACGATTTTAACATTTTGTGACCCAAGTTTTGCCACTGCAAGCACCACAAACATTTCCTTCATTGTTCTGTTTGTCAATGTTCCGTGAGAAGAGAGGGAGACATTTCACTGAATGATAGCAACTTTTTTGCTGATAACTTTGAACACGTGTGTCTGGTAGCTTATTTTTCATCATTTATTTTGTACAATGCAGCAAATCTACACAGGCATGCCCTTAAAGGTCTTTATGTCCCAAATCGCTTGAACCCCGGCAATCGCTGCTTGCAGCTATATTTAGGGTTTCGAGCACGAAGTGCTGAAAACCTATTGTATTTGTCTGTTTTATTATTATTATTATTATTATTATTATTATTATTATTATTATTATTTTTCCGCCATAAAACGCGTCGCCCAGCACAAACCGTAAGTCGTAGAAACTTGCCACTTGGTCAACTGGTTGTATATCAGCTCGCTACTCAGATACAGTGAATCAGCCAAATCGGCCCATAGGTGGCGCTATAGCAATGCCCAACGCGTTGGGGCTCATAACTCCCAAACCGGACATCAGACACTCAAGTATTTGGTACCATTGTAATCCCTGGCTCCAAACTTAAAAAATGTATATCTCCGATTTCATTTCCGGTATGCAAATTTTTCGCTAATTTGCATAATATGCATTTCTAGCCAAAATGAACTAGTCCTAGGTTTTTCGCCCGATCGGAATCGTTCCAACGCAGGAGAAATCTGTGGAGTGAGTAGTTAAATAATTATCGAACAGAATTTGAAATTTCGCTTCAGGGTGACTAAGGGGCGCCAAAACTCCATACAGGAAGTAGCCTATCGTCAGTAAAATGGCTATAACTTGTGAACGGTTTGAGATATCTTAACGAGGTTTGGTACACATGTGTACCAGCTCATTCTGGGGTCACAGTAAAAAAGATGCGGATTTTGGCCACTAGGTGGCGCTATAACAGGCTTGAGCTCGGGAATGGCTATTACTACATAATCGTTAGCCCGATACACTTAATATTTGGTATGGTGTGTCTTTGTGCAATGTACCATGAGGGTCTGGAAGGACATTGGTGAATCTCCAAAAACATGGCTGTCATCGGCCAATGAAGGTTGAGGACTGATTTGACAGGGTTAACGAAGGTCGATCGGAACGAAACGCACTGTGCTTCTTTGTGTACTGCTCCTGAAGGTCTGTAAGAATTACGGTGTCATTTGGCCACTAGGGGGCGTAATACTATATTTCGGTGCGTGTATCACGTGACGTTTGACATACACACACAAACATGACATCATATGATAGATCGTCCCATTGTGAACAACTTTTCCTCTTGAAGCTTTGCTGTCAATCAAACGGTTCGTGAGTTATTGGTGATAACCTTCAAAACCTACTTTTGCGAACTAGTCCTAGGTTTTTCGCCCGATCGGAATCGTTCCAACACAGGAGAAATCTCTGGAGTGAGTAGGTAAATAATTATCGAACAGAATATTTGAAATTTCGCTTCAGGGTCACTAAGGGGCGCCAAAGCTCCATACAGGAAGTAGCCTATCGTCACTGAAATGGCTATAACTCGTGAACGGTTTGAGATATCTTAACGAGGTTTTGTACAAATATGTACTAGCTCACTCCGGGGACACAGTAAAAAAGATGCGGATTTTGGCCACTAGGTGGCACTATAACAGGCTTGAGCTCGGGAATGGCTATTACTACACAACCGTTTGCCCGATACTCTCAATATTTGGTATGGTGTGTCTTTTTGCAATGTACCATGAGGGTCTGGAAGGACATTGGCATATCTCCAAAAACATGGCCGTCATTGGCCAATGAAGGTTGAGGACTGATTTGACAGGGTTAACGAAGGTCGATCGGAACGAAACGCACTGTGCTTCTTAGTGTACTGCTCCTGAAGGTCTGTAAGAATTAAGGTGTCATTTGGCCACTAGGGGGCGTAATAACATATTTCGGTGCCTGTATCACGTGACGTTTGACATACACACACAAACATGACATCATATGATAGATCTGCCCATGGTGAACAACTTTCCTCTTGAAGCGTTGCTGTCAATCAAACGGTTCGTAAGTTATTGGTGATAACTCCTATAGGTCCTATAGGTGCACGTGTGTTTAAGCATACATAGTCTGTATGAACCGTTTCTTACCATCTCTTTTGTTTTTGTGGATGCTGGATCAGCCTGGTCGACGACGTGTGACATCTTTGACGTGCCTTAATGCTCGAAACCCGGCAAATGCTGCTTGCAGCTTTAATTAGGGTTTCGAGCACGAAGTGCTGAAAACCTATTGTATTTGTCTGTTTTATTATTAGGGTTTCGAGCACGAAGTGCTGAAAACCTATTGTATTTGTCTGTTTTATTATTATTATTATTATTATTATTATTATTATTATTATTATTATTATTATTTTTCCGCCATAAAACACGTCGCCCAGCACAAACCGTAAGTCGTAGAAACTTGCCACTTGGTCAACTGGTTGTATATCAGCTCGCTACTCAGATACAGTGAATCAGCCAAATTGGCCCATAAGTGGCGCTATAGCAATGCCCGACGCGTTGGGGCTCATAACTCCTAAACCGGACATCAGACACTCAAGTATTTGGTACCATTGTAATCCCTGGCTCCAAACTTAAAAAATGTATATCTCCGATTTCATTTCCGATATACACATTTTTCGCTAATTTGCATAATATGCATTTCTAGCCAAAATGAACTAGTCCTAGGTTTTTCGCCCGATCGGAATCGTTCCAATGTAGGAGAAATCTGTGGAGTGAGTAGGTAAATAATTATCGAACAGAATTTGAAATTTCGCTTCAGGGTCACTAAGGGGCGCCAAAACTCCATACAGGAAGTAGCCTATCGTCACTGAAATGGCTATAACTCGTGAACGGTTTGAGATATCTTAACGAGGTTTGGTACACATGTGTACCAGCTCACTCCGGTGTGACAGTAAAAAAGATGCAGATTTTGGCCACTAGGTGGCGCTATAACAGGCTTTAGCTCGGGAATGGCTATTACTACACAACCGTTAGCCCGATACACTTAATATTTGCTATGGTGTGTCTTTGTGCAATGTACCATGAGGGTCTGGAAGGACATTGGCGTATCTCCAAAAACATGGCCGTCATCGGCCAATGAATGTTGAGGACTGATTTGACAGGGTTAACGAAGGTCGATCCGAAACGAAACACACTGTGCTTCTTCGTGTACTGCTCATGAAGGTCTGTAAGAATTACGGTGTCATTTGGCCACTAGGGGGCGTAATACCATATTTCGGTGCCTGTATCACGTGACGTTTGACATACACACACAAACATGACATCATATGATAGATCTGCCCATGGTGAACAACTTTGCCTCTTGAAGAGTTGCTGTCAATCAAACGGTTCGTGAGTTATTGGTGATAACCTTCAAATCCTACTTTTGCGAACTACTCCTAGGTTTTTTTCATCTCTTTCGTTTTTGTGGATGCTGGATCAGCCTGGTCGGCGATGTCTGACGTCTTTGACGTGCTTTAATGCTCGAAACCCGGTAAATGCTGCTTGCAGCTTTAATTAGGGGTTCAAGCCCGTAGGGCTGAAACCCTATTGTATTTGTATGGATTTTTATTATTATTAACTATTTTTATTATTTTTCTTCTGCCGTAAAACGGATCGTGCAGACCAAACTGTAAGGCCTAGAGACTTGAGACTTGGCCAAATGGTAGGTCTCATTCGTGCGCGAAGTTGACAGAGTGTCATCCCTATCGGCCTATGGGGGGCGCTACAGCAAAGGCAAACGCGTTGATGCTCATAACTTCCACAATTCTTGTCTAAATGTCAAGTGTCTTATATCCTTGGATTCCTTGCGTCAAGACGAACAAAATGTATATCTCCGATTTCATTTCCGTCATGAAAAATTTTCCGCTATTTTCAATTTTGTCGAAAAAAATAAAAACGAACTAGTCCTAGGTTTTTTGTCCGATCGGAACCGTTCCAGTGCTGTAATATTCCTTGGAGCGTGAATATCAAAAGTTATCAAAAAAAATTTGAACTTTCGACTCACCATCGTAAAGCCACGCCCAAACGCCCCCAATGGGCGGAGCCTCTTGGACTTAAATGGCTATAACTTGGGATTGGAAAGAGGTATTGACACCAAATTTGGTACACATATACAGGGGACTATTCTGGGGTCACTTGTAAAAAATTGCGCCGCTTGACCACTAGTTGGCGCTATAACACCACCTCAACTTTAAAGGTCTGTAACTTCAGAAATATGGGACCGATCAATTTGACATTTGGCATCGGTGCTCCTGGTCGAGGGTACTATCAGTGTCTAAAATTAATTTTGCGTACATGGCCGCCATCGGCCAATCAAGAAAAAGCAGCTATTAGACAGGGTTAACGAAGCCCGATCGAAACAAAACGCGGTGGGCCTGTTTGTCTCTTGGCCATGAAGGTCTGTGCAGAGTAAGAAATAATTCGGCCTGCGGGAGGCGCTATAACGTTTTTGCGGTGTTTAAGTGATTGTGTATTATGCAGTGTTTCAGATATCAACAAGATCTTTATATCATTTAATAGAGGTACTTACAATGAATAACTTTTCCTCAAGAAGCACTTGTCTCAGTTGAATCGTTTATTAGATATTCATCATTTTCTTTGAAACCTACTTTTGCGAACTAGTCCTAGGTTTTTTGAGCAATCTGAACCAATCAAGTGCTAGAACATTCCTTAGACACTGAATATCAATAATTATCAAAAAAAAGTTGAACTTTGCACTCGTGGTCGCAACACCACGGTCAAAAGTACGAAGAGGCGGGGCCACAAATACTTAAATGGCTATCATTTATGATAGGAATGAGATATCAACACGAAACTTGGTACACCTATGTATAGACCTAGGCCGAGGTCACATGCAAAAAATTGCAGAGATTGTCCACTAGGTGGCGCTATAACCTAAGAACAAAGAACAATGACTATGGCATATGTATACGACACATAAATATTTGTCTGACCTACTTGTTTTTTAAGCACATAACATCTGATTTCAGATTCTTGTAAGGGTCTATTATGATAATTACATATCTTAGAAAACATGCCGACCAACAGTCAGCTAGCATTAACCATGTACGAGTCCAGCGTAATGGTGTGCGATTACAACTAAACTGAGGGGCCTGTTTGTCTTATGTTCTCAAGTGTCTGTGAGGATTTTTGGCTCATTATTCCGGAAATATTTGTATCTAGAACAACGGGTGTTACGTTAACTGTCCCCTAGATCAGTGATTCTCAAAATTATTCCTGGAGGCCCATTGCTCTGCACATATACAAAAGTCTTCTATTTTAAACAAATCTACTTTAATCATTAGTAGAGATTTGTATGAACTGAACTGATTGTGTCAGATGAGATAATCATACAAAATGTGCCGAGCATTGGGTCTCGAGAAACCACTGCGTTTCGCTGAGTTGAAAGTACTGCTCTAGATGTTTATGTTTATATGAAAAACAATTTTGTGAATTTGCTGTACTATCTGGGCAAATATCAATATGAAACATAAAATAAACTTTTGCCGTTGTATTCC
The DNA here is from genome assembly GCF_027580225.2 of Misgurnus anguillicaudatus. Classification (NCBI taxonomy): domain Eukaryota; kingdom Metazoa; phylum Chordata; class Actinopteri; order Cypriniformes; family Cobitidae; genus Misgurnus; species Misgurnus anguillicaudatus. Next base: position 2,670,849 of record NW_027395279.1, read on the forward strand.
TAGATTTGATGTGATGTCACATAGTGATGTGGGCACCATTTGTAACCTGTATTCGTTATTTCATTTGTAGCTGCTGTTATGTTCCTTTTGTCCATGGGTTTGCATCTGCATGAAATTTATTATAAGATTCAATGATTTGCAGTCATTTACCTCAAAGACTTGAGGTAATAAATTCAAGCATTTTGAAATGTGACATTTTCAAAATGGACCAGACTAAGTATATCTAACTAATTAACTAGTAATGTGAAGCTTATGACAAAATATTAAGTTTTATTAACCTCTTAAACCCTGAGGACCCAGTCCCGGGTACAAAATTTCGTATTTTGACTCAAATAAAATATTCTTTTAATCTTTAATGGTCCATCATGGACCCCAGTAACACATATGAGATACTGTTTGAAAGCTTAGACTCTCTACTTTCTCCAGATATGCATCACTTTGAGAAATCTTTTACTGTAAGAAAGTTATTTACACTTAATTTACACTATCACCCCCCCCATAATTTTTTATATGATTTAATATTCACATATTTCATATTTTTCAAGTATGACAAACATGGGCAAGTCTTATATCAAATGAAAGCTCTCATTCTCAGGAATAAGGCTACAGTGTTATTTTTGTTCTATTATCAACACATATCCAACAATAGTTGAATGAATAATAAGGTAAAAAATCGTCTTTTGTAAACATATGGGAAAATTGAGTGTGGACTGCCTCAGATAGCACATATAGCCACAAATGATACACCATCTTTTCTCTTAGGTCCTACTCTAAAAAATGAGTCCATTCACAGCATTTTCTTAGGTTGTGTGCATGAATAATCCCTTGTTATTTATTATATGTCAAAAACAAAAAATTAATATTTATATGAAAAATGTATTTTCGGACACTTCAGTAAAATGAAAATAACTTTTGAATGCGACATGCTAAAGAGATCATTCTTTTTTTGGGTGTTTACTGTTTGCTGCTGGTAACAACCAGAACTGTCTGCAGTCTGCTAGAGCACCCAGAACCAGAGTTATACACTATCAGAGGCAGTATTTACAACATATAAAAAGAAAATTTGGTGTTTCATCATATGAAAAACCACATAAATAACAATATTTGTCACAAACAGCAGCTTTTTATGTAACTTCAAAGGGTTTTCTTTAAAATGATATAAAGCAATTGCATTTATTCCACTGTATGTGGTTATGGGAGCACTTCAAATGTTTTTAGGCAGAAATTGTATACAAAAAGGGTATTATTCCTCCCATCAGTTGGAGTAAAATAACTTTTGCATAGATTATGATAGAGAAAAAAATCTTTTTTCCTCTTTAAGCTGGCAATTGCTGGAATCAAACAAAACTGTCTGCAGGGAGCTGAGGCACTCAGGGCCAGAGTTATACACTTTTAAATAAAAACTTTAGAAAAAAAACATCAAAAAGCGCCTATTTATTTTTGTGTTTATTAGAGGACTGACATCACATACAACCATGTTTAGCACTTTCAACAGTGTTTTATGTAATTTCAAAGGGTTTCCTGTAAAATGATACCAAACATTTGTATGTAAACCTCTGCATGTGGGTATGGGAAGCTTTTGAAATTGGGTAGGCCAAATCCAGGCGAAAATCCCCAAAATAGCTTCAGGGTGGAAGAAGTTAAGATCAGACAATATATGTCTTTCCAAGACTAGGGCTGGTTGAATAAACATAAAGTAGCCATTCAGTTAAGACTGTGTTTTAAGGACTAGTCTGAAGAACTAGTAGTTAGTTAGGGCTAATCAGTCTTACAATTTAAACCTGTGGAAAACAACCCAATAAAGTTATAAAGCTTCACATGTTGTCTTAGAATTCTTCAAATCCTAAAGGTATGAAAAATATTGCTGTAAATATGTGGATCCTTAAAGAACAGGCCAACATTTGAAATAATAACTAATAATCATACATAAAGAGAATATATATTTGGTTATCAGTAGCTTTAGTATTCTAATCTATTTTCCATGACATAAACATGTCATGATGTGTCTTATAAAGTTTTTAATAATTGTTTGTATAATTATTGCAATGAAATTGTAATGTTTTGATACAAGTGGTTGTTTTAAATGTAAATGATTTACTGAAAACTTACTCTAGCACAGCCCATGTGTGAACACAAATTAATGCTTGATAGCAAATCTGACTGACATTTGCTTAATGACACCATATTTGTTATTAACTCCATTTGATATAAACAACACATCTGGATCAGTTATGTATGTGCATATCCAGTGGTTAAATATAAAAATATGTACTTTAGTACTAATTTTAGGCCTACTATAATATGACAGAGTCTGTCATCTGAAATACTTGTACGTTTGCACACAATATCTATGTCAAAGAATATATATGTTCTATAAGAATAATTACTTTTGTTAAAAAATAGTGTAAAAGATTTAAACAAGCAAACAAATTTATGTAATTAAGGTGATGTGACATAATGCTTGTGTAGGAATTGACCTTTGCCCTGCTAAAAAACCTTGTTTTGTCTTTGTTGGTCTCTAATGGTATGTATTGGTTTTATTGGTTCTATGTATTGGTTTTGTTGGTTCTATGTATTGTTTCTAATAGAATATGGCCCAAAATACACTATAGTGTAGTGGTTTTAATGGTAAAAGCTAATGGTTCCTATTGGTATTTTAATGTAAACAATTAAAATTTTCTGTAATGGTTTTATTGTTTTTTTTTCAGCAGGGTGGTTTCTTTCTGAAAAGAAATATGAAAACTAAGAAGTAGAAATCTTACTCTAGACTGACTTTACATGTTTTATCATCTATCTTACTTTTATAACCTATCTTATATTTATTTTATTTTATAATCAAATCATCAAAATGTATTAAAACTGTTTTTAAAAAAACAACAATAGTATTAAATGACAAATGTGTCTATTAACTTGAAATAAAATCTAATTATCTCCACTTCTGTTATCAAATTAAAATATGAATAATTTCTATATATATATATATTAATTTTACAAACTCACTACTATAATATTAAAATCAAATAGTTTAAATTAAAACTTGTTTAAAGGTTGAACTGCAGATTAGAGTTAGACCAACATTAAAATCCAAACTTTGACATTTTATCCACTAGATAGCAGTAGAGGATTAATAATTGGGTAGTTGTTAAAAGCTTTTTTATTATTCATTTCAAGATCAAAAACATTGCATACATACAAGAGGTTTACAATGTGCTTATTTAACATTCAACATAACAATGGATCAAATAAAATAAAACAAATAATAAATAAATTAACAACAACATGGGGATATTCTACAATAATTCAATAAAAGAAAAGGTTTAAAAAATGTTATATATTTGCTTTGCTTTTTTATTTTTTAGACTTTTAATAGTTTCAAAATAATTTCTTAATTCCGTTCTAAATAAAATGTTATTGGGTTTATTATTTGCCCATTTTTGTTTATGGATGTGAAATTTTCCATATATAATCATTAAGTTGATTAACAAGTCTTTCTCCACACAGTTACTTTTATAATACAAAAATATATCCTTACCAGATAACTGAATTTATATTTTGTGAGTTTAAATATCAAGTATTCCACATCAATCCAAAAAGATTAAGTAATTATACATGGATAAAATAAATATTTTATGGATTCTACTTCCAAATTGCAAAAAATACAAGTAAATTCTATATCTCTTTAGAATCTGAAGACTACTTGTTTCACTGGATAAATTAAATGAATCAATTTATAAGTTATTTCTTTAACCTTATTCATGAGACAGTATTTATGTGATAAACTACAAACCTCTTTCCATACACGTTGACTATATAAGGAGTTCCAGTATGGTTTATATCTAGGCAAATATTAATTTCTACATAGTGTTCTTATAAAAAAGTTATACTTTTTTTCTAGAATATTTACTCCATTGATACATAACTGAGTATTATGTAAGGAGTTACAATCATAAGATGTATAACCTTGAAATAGTTGAATAAGTCCACTAGGTATGACATCAAATACAACTGCAAATTCCTTAGCAGTTACTGGAATCTTATAGTGATTGAGGAATTCACAATAATTAAAGAGGTGACCATCATCTTTAAATAACTGCCTCACTAATATTATTTTATTATCATACCAATTTCTATAAAATAAGGATTTGTTTTTGTATATAATATTCTTGTTATTCCAAATAACAGATCTATGTGGAGAAAAGTTTATATCAAAATTGTATTGTATAAAAATTCCAAACCACCCAATTTCTGAAAAATCATTTCTGGTTTGATGTTCCATATACTACCTTTGCAACTTCAGTAACTTTTTATCCACTTATTTAAAAAAAAACACAGTTAGCAGTATTAAAATCTAGTACATTTTAAACTCCTTCCTCAACTGGATTGCATAGAATTGACTTTTTAATGTAGTGCGGTCTGTTCTTCCATATGAAATTAAACAAAATAATATCCACCTCTTTTATAACTGATTGTGGGACTTCTAAAGCAAGAGCTGTATACACTATAGTTGTTAAAAGCTTTCACTGCTGGGTCCGTTGTTCATACGTAGATTACTCGGTTAGCTGGATTTCATTGTTGACAATTTAGCTTCATGTTGAATTATTTGGTTCTTCGAAGGTCATCCTAGAGTTGTTGTTATAGCAACATGTCCGTAAGGTTAAAACTGCTCAGGATTCAAATTCAACTCGTAATAAAAAATGATACATAATATATTTTAGTAATGTTATTTAAAAAACGATATAATATAAAAAATATAACTAAGGGCTCTATCTTACACCCGGCGCAATGCAGCGCAATGCGCGACGCAAGTGTCTTTCGCTAGTTTCCACCCTAATTTTCACGTTTAGCGCCGCGTTGTTTAAATAGCAAATGCATTTGCGCCCCCTTTGCGCCCATGGGCGTTCTGGTCTGAAAAACGAGGTGTGTTCAGGCGCATTGTTGGCGCGTTGCTATTTTGAGGCAACTAAAATAGACTACGCCATTGACCAACAAAAACCTGGTCTAAAGTCTAAAGTCAATGGCGCAATATGTTTAATGTTATTTAAAGAGCGCATTAGTAATATGCGCCTATAAACGGGAGGACAACGCGGGTTTGCTTATCACAAAGTACATAAATGCGCAGCAGCACAAAAATGCTTTCAAATATGAAAGATTAAAGGATTGAATTTAAGAGATTACTATTGAGTCTCTTGGACATATTTATAAATGAGGACTGATTATGAGACTTTAGAAGGCGCAAAGAGCTGCTTTACCTGCAGCCTGATAAGTAAATAAATGCTTTGCTTTAAACAAATGCGTCTGTTTTTAAATGTTTTTTTTTAATGCTACCTCACGGATTTATTGTATATGATGTACCTGTGGATATGGCGAGATGAGAAACATTTGTAAGTAATGCTTAAAAAAACTCTTTGCTAAAAAAACGCTGTCCAAAGTGCTGAAACGTGAGGAGAGCCGTTTGTAATTTCTTTATCTCCTGTTTGTTACAAATAAAGTATTTTTAGAGTACAAACCTTATCTTACATACTTGTAAATTATTTTTTGATGATATTGGATAGCCATACATTTAAAGCAATTACAAGCCTGCTTTTTACTTCCATGACTAAAAGAAAACGGGTTTTAAAGGTTTTAATAAAAAAATAACAATTTCAATATAAGGGAAAAACAACACAATTATTTAACATTAATCTTAAACTGGGGATCTTCTACCTCTGCTTAGTTTTTCAGTTTACAAAGTCCGTCATCTAAATAGGGATTAGACATAGCGCCAGCGCAACTTGCTTTTAAAGGGAATGAGAGCTGTGACTCTCATTGGTTTACTGCACGTTACGCCCAAAATACTCCCATTACAATAGGACCTACCCTTTTCGACCATGCGCTCGGCGCAAAAACGATTTTTCCCGTGGTTAAATTAGCAAAAGTGGATTCGGACACGCCCATTTAGACGTTGCGCTGTGCGCTTTAGACAATGCGCTTAGATCGTTAAAATAGGGCCCTAAGACTTTAAGGACTAGTCTGAATAACTAGTAGTTAGTTAGGGCTAATCAGTCTTACTATTTGGATTTAAATATAATTTAAATAATTTAAATATTTTTTCACATGATAATTAAAACAGTGATTTTCAATCAAAAAGGTAAAAATGTATTACTAACTTTGAATACTAGTCTTAGAGATTAATGTTAATGACCATTGGTTTAAGTGTAGCTCCAGACTAAAATTTTGTCTTCAGTTTTAGTTGTCTTACTTGAAAATAGCTTACACTGGCCTACCTTTAAATATATCAGGGCCATAGTTTTGTCTTAAGATGTACACCAGTAATGTTTTTATAAGGTTTGTTTGTAAAAAGTACCTAAATGTTTTTACATAACTAATGGCTAGTCATGCATCCATTTAAACCTGTGGGAAACAACCCAATAAAGTTATAAAGCTTCAAATGTTGTCTTAGAATTCTTAAAATCCTGACGGTATGAAAAAGATTGCTGTAAATATGTGGATCCTTAAAGAACAATTATAGGCCAACATTAGAAATAATAACTAATAATCAAACATAAAGAGAATATATATTTGGTTATCAGTAGCTTTAGTATTCTGATACAATTCGTTGTTTTAAACGTAAATGATTTACTGAAAACTTACTTTAGCACAGCACATGTGTGAACACAAATAAGTGCTTAATAGCCAATCTTACTGACATTTCCTTAATGACACCATATTTGTTATTAACTCAATTTGATATAAACAACACATTTTGATCACTTATGTATGGACATAGCCAGTTGTTAAATATAAAAAAAATGTAGAGCTTTAGTACTATTTTTAGGCCTACTATAATATGACAGAGGCTGTCATATGAAATACTTATATGTTTGCACATAATATGTATGTCAAAGAATATATATGTTCTATAAGAACATATACTTTTGTTAGAAAAAATAGTCTAAAAGATTTTAACAAGCAACCATTTAGTAAGACCTACAGAATAGATCTTTATGAACTAAAATGACTGTTTCAGATGAGAGAAACATACAAAATGTGCAGAGCATGTTTGTGTATATGCTCCTTTTGTCCATAAAAATATATACGGATTAATTACTTGCATACCTCACTTTATTTACCTAATTAAAACAGAAAGCCTTCATGGTACTCGATTAAAGGACATGAACATGACTATACTCAAATTCCCTATTGTGGTTTTTAGGTGCAATTTTCCGTTATGTCCACTAGATGGCAGAAGAGGATCAATCACTGGCTGACATTTGCACTCACAGAAAACACAGAAGATGATTACTCTTTAACTAAGTCTACTATTAATAGAACTCTGTTTACATTTAAATCTGTTCAAATTTTAGAAGGATCTCTTGACAGAAATGCAAAATGATATACAAAACTATATATTTCAGGGGTGTATAAAGACCTTTCATAATGAACCGGTATGTGTTTATTACCATAGAACGAGACCTTTTTATCTACATACACTGAGGTTCCCCTTACATGGAAGTCACCATTTTGTTCCGCCATTTTTCTACAGAAGCCCTTAACGGACATTTTTTAACTAAGTTGTCTCCGAAGATGAAATGTTTGTCTGGTGGCGGCTCCGTAGCTTCTCTATGTGTTTCAAAAGCGAGGGGTGAGCAGTGTAATAAGCCATTGGTTGCATTTCGTGACCTCACCACTAGATGCCGCTAAAATTTACACACTGCACCTTTAACTTCATGATTTTACTGTGATAACTCAGAACAATTGAAGTGGTAGTCTTTCACTAAATGTAATTTTAATATTATAAGTTTTAACACTCATGTCACTTTATGATAGCTGTGAAACGTGAACATAATTTTGGAGGCACTTACACGACATTTGCAGTAAGACTTTTTTTATTTAAAAAAACTACATACCAAATGAGTGTGTAACCATGTCAATATTAAGTCTTGTTCTTTAACTGTCTTATTTCTCCTTTCTCAGGTAAATGTGTGTGTGTACAATATACAATGCAGAATATCTATATGGCCATGTCCTTAAACGTTTTGTGATCTAAATGGCTTGAACCCCGGTAATCGCTGCTTGCAGCTATATTTAGGGTTTCGAGCACGAAGTGCTGAAAACCTATTGTATTTGTCTGTTTTATTATTATTATTATTTTTCCGCCTTAAAACGCGTCGCCCAGCCCAAACCGTAAGTCGTAGAAACTTGCCACTTGGTCAACTGGTTGTATATTAGCAGGCTACTCAGATACAGTGAATCAGCCAAATCGGCCCATAGGTGGCGCTATAGCAATGCCCGACGCGTTGGGCCTCATAACTCCTAAACCGGACATCAGACACTCAAGTGTTTGGTATCATTGTAATCCCTGGCTCCAAACTTAAAAAATGTATATCTCCGATTTCATTTCCGTCATTAAAAATTTTCCGCTATTTCCGATTTTGTGGAAAAAAATAAAAACGAACTAGTCCTAGGTTTTTCGCTCGATCGGAATCGTTCCAGTGCTAAAATGTTCCTTGGAGTTCGAATATCAATAATTATTAAAAAAAAGTTGAACTTTCGACTCACGGTCGACATGCCACGCCCAAACGTCTGAAGTGTGCGCAGCCAATTGGACTTTTTTGGCTATAACTGGGGACAGAAATGAAGTATCAACACGACACTTGGTATTTGTGATGAGAGTCATGGCCTGAGGTCGCGTGCCTCGTTTCGTCACCGCGCCACCTAGTGGTCAGACGAATCATTTAAATGCTTATAACTTGGGCTAAGTTTAACGTATTTTCATGGGACTTTTTTACTAAGAGTTTTGAATTGTTGCCGAGTCCAACGATACCAAACATGCCAGGTTTCGTCTTACGGTTAGCCCTGCGCAGCAAAATAGCGCTTAAAAAACATGCGCGAATAACTCCGCGAGGGTTATTCTGATCGACTCGAAACAACCATAGTAAGAAATTAACTTTACCTTCTGAACAAAAAGTTATATTGGTGTTATGTTAAAATTTCCATCAGAAATGGCTGAAAATTGCAAAAAACGAAAAATTACATTCATTTTTTGTGTTTTTTAGATATAAATGCTTATAACTCTGCAACGAAATGACATTTTTTCACCAAATTTGATACGCTGATGTCTGAGCAGAGTCTGAGGCAATACAAAAAAAATGGTATGCCTGCACCACTAGTTGGCCTCATAATTGAACAAAACCTTTGACATTGAGTAAGCCCAATGGTCATACAACTGTTGACTGGTGACAACTGTACTAAACTAAAGTGAATAGCCGTGATTCTAGCTACAAGTAACACAGTCATGACCTGAGGTTGCATGCACGAGTCTGTCATAGCGCCACCTAGTGGTTATTTGTTTTTTTCACTTAAAAGTACTGCAAAATTACATCTAAAATCATGAGTCATCATGGATTATGTCTTTCATGGCTTTGAGTATAATCATTGGTGGATTGCAATTCACTCCCTAGCAACCGATGAGAATACGGTAGCAACCATTTACAAGAGCTGTATCTCTGTATCAGAACATCGTAGAGACATGGGGTTCGGCTCTTTTGACTCATTAACACTATTTTAACATTTTGTGACCCAAGTTTTGCCACTGCAAGCACCACTTTCACTGAATGATAACACCTTTTTTGCTGACAACTTAGAACACGTGTGTCTGGTAGCCGCGAATGACTTCACATTAAGGACGTGACATGTTTGTCCTATAGGTGCACGTGTGTTTAAGCATACATAGTCTGTATGAACCGTTTCTGACCACCTCTTTTGTTTTTGTGGATGGTGGATCAGCCTGGTCGACGATGTCTGACGTATTTGACGTGCTTTAATGCTCGAAACCCGGTAAATGCTGCCTGCAGCTTTAATTATTATTATTTTTATTATTTTTATTCTGCCGTAAAACGGATCGTGCAGACCAAACCGTAAGGCCTAGAGACTTGAGACTTGGCCAAATGGTAGGTCTCATTCGTGCGCGAAGTTGACAGAGTGTCACCCCAATCGGCCTATGGGGGGCGCTACAGCGATGGCAAACGCGTTGATGCTCATACCTTCCAGAATTCTTGTCCAAATGTCAAGTGTCTTATATCCCTGGATTCCTTGCGTCCAGACGAACAAAATGTATATCTCCGATTTCATTTCCGTCATTAAAAATTTTCCGCTATTTTCGATTTTGTCAAAAAAAATAAAAACAAACTAGTCCTAGGTTTTTCGCTCGATCGGAATCGTTCCAGTGCTAAAATGTTCCTTGGAGTTCGAATATCAATAATCATTGAAAAAAAGTTTAACTTTCGACTCACGGTCGACATGCCATGCCCAAACGTCTGAAGTGTGCGCAGCCACTTGGACTTTATTGGCTATAAGTGGGGACAGAAATTAAGTATCAACACGATACTTCGTACTTGTGATGAGAGTCATGGCATGAGGTTGCGTGCCTTGTCTTGTCACAGCGCCACCTAGTGGTCAGACGAATCATTCAAATGCTTATAACTTAGGCTGACTTTGACGTATTTTCATGGGACTTTTTTCCTTAGAGTTTTGAATTGTTGCCGAGTCCAACGATACCAAACATGCCAGGTTTCGCCTTACGGTTAGCCCTGCACAGCAAAATAGCGCTTAAAAAACACGCGCGAATAACTCAGCGAGGATTATTCCGATCGACTCGAAAAGACCATAGGAAGAAATTAACTTTACCTTCTGAACAAAAAACTCTAATGGCATTATGTTAAAATTTCCATCAGAAATGGCCGAAAATTGCAAAAAACGAAAAATTACCTCCAAATTTTGTGTTTTTTACACATAAATGGTTATAACTCTGCAACGAAATGACATTTTTTCACCAAATTTGATACGCTGATGTCTGAGAAGAGTCTGAGGCAATACAAAAAAAATGGTATGCCTGCACCACTAGTTGGCCTCATAATTGAACAAAACCTTTGACATCGAGTAAGCCCAATGGTCATACAACTGGTTCTTCACTATACTAAAGTGAATAGCCGTGATACTAGCTACAAGTAACACAGTCATGACCTGAGGTTGCATGCACGAGTTTGTCATAGCGCCACCTAGTGGTTATTTGTTATTTTCACTTAAAAATACTGCAACCTTACATCTAAAATCATGAGTCATCATGGATTATGCCTTTCGTGGCTTTGAGTATAATCATTGGTGAATTGCAATTCACCTCCTAGCAACCAATGAGAATACCCTAGCAACCATTTAGCAAGAGCTGTATCTCTGTATCAGAACATCGTAGAGACGTGGTGTTTCGGCTCTTTTGACTCATTAACACGATTTTAATATTTTGTGACCCGAGTTTTGCCACTGCAAGCACCACAAACATTTCCTTCAGTGTTCTGTTTGTCAATGTTCTGTGAGAAGAGAGGGAGACATTTCACTGAATGATAGCACCTTTTTTGCTGATAACTTTGAACACGTGTGTCTGGTAGCTTATTTTTCATCATTTATTTTGTACAATGCAGCAAATCTACACAGGCATGCCCTTAAAGGTCTTAATGTCCCAAATCGCTTGAACCCCGGCAATCGCTGCTTGCAGCTATATTTAGGGTTTCGAGCACGAAGTGCTGAAAACCTATTGTATTTGTCTGTTTTATTATTAGGGTTTCGAGCACGAAGTGCTGAAAACCTATTGTATTTGTCTGTTTTATTATTATTATTTTTCCACGGTAAAACGCGTTGCCCAGCCCAAACCGTAAGTCGTAGAAACTTGCCACTTGGTCAACTGGTTGTATATTAGCAGGCTACTCAGATACAGTGAATCAGCCAAATCGGCCCATAGGTGGCGCTATAGCAATGCCCGACGCGTTGGTGCTCATAACTCCTAAACCGGACATCAGACAGTCAAGTGTTTGGTATCATTGTAATCCCTGGTTCCAAACTTAAAAAATGTATATCTCCGATTTTATTTCCGTCATAAATTTTTTTCTGTATTTTCGATTTTGTCGAAAAAAATAAAAACGAACTAGTCCTAGGTTTTTCGCTCGATCAGAATCGTTCCAGTGCTAAAATGTTCCTTGGAGTTCGAATATCAATAATTATTAAAAAAAAGTTGAACTTTCGACTCACGGTCGATATGCCAAGCCCAAACGTCTGAAGTGTGCGCAGCCAATTGGACTTTTTTGGCTATAACTGGGGACAGAAATGAAGTATCAACACGACACTTGGTATTTGTGATGACAGTCATGGCCTGAGGTTGCATGCCTCGTTTCGTCACAGCGCCACCTAGTGGTCAGACGAATCATGTAAATGCTTATAACTTAGGCTGAGTTTGACGTATTTTCATGGGACTTTTTTACTAAGAGTTTTGAGTTGTTGCCGAGTCCAACGATACCAAACATGCCAGGTTTCGCCTTACGGTTAGCCCTGCACAGCAAAATAGCGTTTAAAAAACATGTGCAAATAACTCCGCGAGGGTTATTCCGATCGACTCGAAATAACCATAGGAAGAAATTAACTTGAACTTCTGAACAAAAAGTTCTATTGGTGTTATGTTAAAATTTCCATCAGAAATGGCCGAAAATTGCAAAAAACGAAAAATTACATTCATTTTTTGTGTTTTTTAGATATAAATGCTTATAACTCTGCAACGAAATGACATTTTTTCACCAAATTTGATACGCTGATGTCTGAGCAGAGTCTGAGGCAATACAAAAAAAATGGTATGCCTGCACCACTAGTTGGCCTCATAATTGAACAAAACCTTTGACATTGAGTAAGCCCAATGGTCATACAACTGTTTCTTTACTAAACTAAAGTGAATAGCCGTGATTCTAGCTACAAGTAACACAGTCATGACTTGAGGTTGCATGCACGAGTCTGTCATAGCGCCAGCTAGTGGTTATTTGTTTTTTTCACTTAAAAATACTGCAAAATTACATCTAAAATCATGAGTCATCATGGATTATGTCTTTCATGGCTTTGAGTATAATCATTGGTGGATTGCAATTCACTTCCTAGCAACCAATGAGAATACCATAGCAACCATTTATCAAGAGCTGTATCTCTGTATCAGAACATCGCAGAGATATGGGGTTCGGCTCTTTTGACTCATTAACACGATTTTAACATTTTGTGACCCAAGTTTTGCCACTGCAAGCACCACAAACATTTCCTTCATTGTTCTGTTTGTCAATGTTCCGTGAGAAGAGAGGGAGACATTTCACTGAATGATAGCAACTTTTTTGCTGATAACTTTGAACACGTGTGTCAGGTAGCTTATTTTTCATTATTTATTTTGTACAATTCACCGAATCTACACAAGCATGCCCTTAAAGGTCTTAATGTCCCAAATCGCTTGAACCCCGTTAATCGCTGCTTGCAGCTATATTTATTATTTTTATTTTTCCACGCTAAAACGCGTTGCCCAGCCCAAACCGTAAGTCGTAGAAACTTGCCACTTGGTCAACTGGTTGTATATTAGCAGGCTACTCAGATACAGTGAACCAGCCCAATCGGCCCACAGGTGGCGCTATAGCAATGCCCGACGCGTTGGGGCTCATAACTACTAATTCGGACATCATACACTCAAGTGTTTGGTATCATTGTAATCCCTTGCTCCAAACTTAAAAAATGTATATCTCCGATTTCATTTCCGGTATGCAAATTTTTTCGCTAATTTGCATAATATACATTTCAAGCCAAAATGAACTAGTCCTAGGTTTTTCACCCGATCGGAACCGTTCCAATGCAGGAGAAATCTGTGAAGTGAGTAGGTAAATAATTATCGAACAGAAGTTGAAATTTCGCTTTAGGGTCACTAGGGGGCGCCAAAACTCCATACAGGAAGTAGCCTATCGTCACTGAAATGGCTATAATTGGTGAACGGTTTGAGATATCTTATCAAGGTTTGGTACACATGTGTACTAGCTCACTCCGGGGTCACAGTACAAAAGATGACGATTTTAGCCACTAGGTGGCGCTATAATAGGCTTGAGTTCGGGAATGGCTGTTATTACACAACCGTTAGCCCGATACACGTAATATTTGGTATGGTGTGTCTTTGTGTAATGTACCATGAGGGTCTAGAAGGACATTGGCATATCCCCAAAAACATGGTCGTCATCAGCCAAGGAAGGTTGAGGACCGATTTGACAGGGTTAACGGAGGTCGATCGGAACGAAACGCACTGTGCTTCTTTGTGTACTGCTCCTGACGGCTTGTAAGAATTATGGTGTCATTTGGCCACTAGGGGGGCGTTATATCGTATTTTGGTGCCTGCATCATGTGACGTTTGACATACACACACAAACATGACATCATATGATAGATCGTCTCATGACGAAAAACTTTGCCACTTGAAGCATTGCTGTCAATCAAACGGTTCGTTAGTTATTGACGATAACATTCAAACATACTTTTGCGAACTAGTCCTAGGTTTTTCACCCGATCCGAACCTAACCAAGGCTGATTGATTCTGTGGAGTGTGAATATGAATAATTATCAAAAAAAGTTGACATTTGTATTCAAACACGCAAGGAGTGGCCAAAATCCGAACTGGGCGGAGCTTAAAACATTTAAACGGCCATAACTCGAGAGGCGTTTGAGATTAAGCAAGTGACATGTTTGTCCTATAGGTGCACGTGTGCTTAAGCATACATAGTCTGTATGAACTGTTTCTGACCATCTCTTTCGTTTTTGTGGATGCTGGATCAGCCTGGTCGACGACGTCTGACATCTTTGATGTGCTGTCCACTGTAGGTCTTTGCGGTCTGCTGCGCTGCTGTTTGTGTTGTATATGCACGTCTGCAGTCTGTTTGAACCATTGATGACCATACCATGACTCAATGGCCTTTTAGTTAAACTAAACACAGCCACTTCTGAATTGTATGTTTCCGTATAAATCTGAATAACTAATTCTCGTTAACAAATTATTCTTATAACTTCACATTAAGGACATTAAATGTTTGTCTTGTAGGTGCACATTTGTGTAAGCATAAATAGTCTGTATGATCCATTTTTGACCATCTCTTTCGTTTTTCTGGAGCGAGGTGGTCTATCATTCGTCTGTATTCGGGTGCAACTTCTCAGCCTGGTAAGCGACGTCTGACGTTTTTGACGCGCTTTAATGCTCGAAACCCGGCAATTGCTGCTTGCAGCTATATTTAGGGTTTCGAGCACGAAGTGCTGAAAACCTATTGTATTTGTCTGTTTTATTATTATTATTATTTTTCCGCCTTAAAACGCGTCGCCCAGCCCAAACCGTAAGTCGTAGAAACTTGCCACTTGGTCAACTGGTTGTATATTAGCAGGCTACTCAGATACAGTGAATCAGCCAAATCGGCCCATAGGTGGCGCTATAGCAATGCCCGACGCGTTGGTGCTCATAACTCCTAAACCGGACATCAGACAGTCAAGTGTTTGGTATCATTGTAATCCCTGGTTCCAAACTTAAAAAATGTATATCTCCGATTTTATTTCCGTCATAAAAATTTTTCTGTATTTTCGATTTTGTCGAAAAAAATAAAAACGAACTAGTCCTAGGTTTTGCGCCCAATCAGAATCGTTCCAGTGCTAAAATGTTCCTTGGAGTTCGAAAATCAATAATTATTAAAAAAAAGTTGAACTTTCGACTCACGGTCGATATGCCAAGCCCAAACGTCTGAAGTGTGCGCAGCCAATTGGACTTTTTTGGCTATAACTGGGGACAGAAATGAAGTATCAACACGACACTTGGTATTTGTGATGACAGTCATGGCCTGAGGTTGCGTGCCTCGTTTCGTCACAGCGCCACCTAGTGGTCAGACGAATCATGTAAATGCTTATAACTTAGGCTGAGTTTGACGTATTTTCATGGGACTTTTTTACTAAGAGTTTTGAGTTGTTGCCGAGTCCAGCGATAACAAACATGCCAGGTTTCGCCTTACGGTTAGCCCTGCACAGCAAAATAGCGTTTAAAAAACATGCGCAAATAACTCCGCGAGGGTTATTCCGATCGACTCGAAATAACCATAGGAAGAAATTAACTTGAACTTCTGAACAAAAAGTTCTATTGGTGTTATGTTAAAATTTCCATCAGAAATGGCCGAAAATTGCAAAAAACGAAAAATTACATTCATTTTTTGTGTTTTTTAGATATAAATGCTTATAACTCTGCAACGAAATGACATTTTTTCACCAAATTTGATACGCTGATGTCTGAGCAGAGTCTGAGGCAATACAAAAAAAATGGTATGCCTGCACCACTAGTTGGCCTCATAATTGAACAAAACCTTTGACATTGAGTAAGCCCAATGGTCATACAACTGTTTCTTTACTAAACTAAAGTGAATAGCCGTGATTCTAGCTACAAGTAACACAGTCATGACTTGAGGTTGCATGCACGAGTCTGTCATAGCGCCAGCTAGTGGTTATTTGTTTTTTTCACTTAAAAATACTGCAAAATTACATCTAAAATCATGAGTCATCAGGGATTATGTCTTTCATGGCTTTGAGTATAATCATTGGTGGATTGCAATTCACTCCCTAGCAACCGATGAGAATACCCTAGCAACCATTTAACAAGAGCTGTATCTCTGTATCAGAACATTGTAGAGACATGGGGTTCGGCTCTTTTGACTCATTAACACTATTTTAACATTTTGTGACCCAAGTTTTGCCACTGCAAGCATCACAAACATTTCCTTCAGTGTTCTGTTTGTCAATGTTCCGTGAGAAGAGAGGGAGACATTTCACTGAATGATAACACCTTTTTTGCTGACAACTTTGAACACGTGTGTCTGGTAGCTGCGAATGACTTCACATTAAGGACGTGACATGTTTGTCTTATAGGCGCACGTGTGTTTAAGCATAAATAGTCTGTGTGAACCGTTTCTGACCACCTCTTTTGTTTTTGTGGATGCTGGATCAGCCTGGTCGGCGATGTCTGACGTCTTTGACGTGCTTTAATGCTCGAAACCCGGTAAATGCTGCTTGCAGCTTTAATTATTATTATTTTTCCGCCTTAAAACGCGTCGCCCAGCCCAAACCGTAAGTCGTAGAAACTTGCCACTTGGTCAACTGGTTGTATATTAGCAGGCTACTCAGATACAGTGAATCAGCCAAATCGGCCCATAGGTGGCGCTATAGCAATGCCCGACGCGTTGGGCCTCATAACTCCTAAACCGGACATCAGACACTCAAGTGTTTGGTATCATTGTAATCCCTGGCTCCAAACTTAAAAAATGTATATCTCCGATTTCATTTCCGTCATTAAAAATGTTCCGCTATTTCCGATTTTGTCGAAAAAAATAAAAACGAACTAGTCCTAGGTTTTTCGCTCGATCGGAATCGTTCCAGTGCTAAAATGTTCCTTGGAGTTCGAATATCAATAATTATTAAAAAAAAGTTGAACTTTCGACTCACGGTCGACATGCCACGCCCAAACGTCTGAAGTGTGCGCAGCCAATTGGACTTTTTTGGCTATAACTGGGGACAGAAATGAAGTATCAACACGACACTTGGTATTTGTGATGAGAGTCATGGCCTGAGGTTGCGTGCCTCGTTTCGTCACCGCACCACCTAGTGGTCAGACGAATCATTTAAATGCTTATAACTTAGGCTAAGTTTGACGTATTTTCATGGGACTTTTTTACTAAGAGTTTAGAATTGTTGCCGAGTCCAACGATACCAAACATGCCAGGTTTCGCCTTACGGTTAGCCCTGCGCAGCAAAATAGCGCTTAAAAAACATGCGCAAATAACTCTGCGAGGGTTATTCTGATCGACTCGAAACAACCATAGGAAGAAATTAACTTTACCTTCTGAACAAAAAGTTCTATTGGTGTTATGTTAAAATTTCCATCAGAAATGGCCGAAAATTGCAAAAAACGAAAAATTACATTCATTTTTTGTGTTTTTTAGATATAAATGCTTATAACTCTGCAACGAAATGACATTTTTTCACCAAATTTGATACGCTGATGTCTGAGCAGAGTCTGAGGCAATACAAAAAAAATGGTATGCCTGCACCACTAGTTGGCCTCATAATTGAACAAAACCTTTGACATTAAGTAAGCCCAATGGTCATACAACTGTTGACTGGTGACAACTGTACTAAACTAAAGTGAATAGCCGTGATTCTAGCTACAAGTAACACAGTCATGACCTGAGGTTGCATGCACGAGTCTGTCATAGCGCCACCTAGTGGTTATTTGTTTTTTTCACTTAAAAATACTGCAAAATTACATCTAAAATCATGAGTCATCATGGATTATGTCTTTCATGGCTTTGAGTATAATCATTGGTGGATTACAATTCACTCCCTAGCAACCGATGAGAATACCCTAGCAACCATTTACAAGAGCTGTATCTCTGTATCAGAACATCGTAGAGACATGGGGTTCGGCTCTTTTGACTCATTAACACTATTTTAACATTTTGTGACCCAAGTTTTGCCACTGCAAGCACCACTTTCACTGAATGATAACACCTTTTTTGCTGACAACTTAGAACACGTGTGTCTGGTAGCTGCGAATGACTTCACATTAAGGACGTGACATGTTTGTCCTATAGGTGCACGTGTGTTTAAGCATACATAGTCTGTATGAACCGTTTCTGACCACCTCTTTTGTTTTTGTGGATGCTGGATCAGCCTGGTCGACGATGTCTGACGTATTTGACGTGCTTTAATGCTCGAAACCCGGTAAATGCTGCTTGCAGCTTTAATTAGGGGTTCAAGCACGTAGGGCTGAAACCCTATTGTAATTGTTAAGATTTTTATTTATTATTATTATTTTGCCGTAAAACGGAACGTGCAGACCAAACCGTAAGGCCTAGAGACTTGAAACTTGGCCAAGTGGTAGGACCCAATTTCGATTTCATTTCCGTCATTAAATTTTTTTCGCTATTTTCGATTTTGTCGAAAAAAATAAAAACGAACTAGTCCTAGGTTTTTCGTCCGATCGGAACCGTTCCAGAGCTGTAATATTCCTTGGAGTGTGAATATGAAAAGTTATCAAAAAAAAGTTGAACTTTCGACTCGCCATCGTCAAGCCACGCCCAAACGCCCTCAATGGGCGGAGCCTCTTGGTCTTAAATGGCTATAACTTGGGATCGGAAAGAGGTATCGAAACCAAATTTGGTACACATATACAGGGGACTATTCTGGGGTCACGTCCAAAAAATTGCGCCGCTTGACCACTAGTTGGCGCTATAACACCACCTCAACTTTGAAGGGCTGTAACTAAAGAAATGTGGAACCGATCAACTTGACCTTTGGCACGGCTGCTCCTGGTCTAGGGTACTATCTATGTGTAAAAGGAATTTCGCGTAGCTCAAAAAACATGGCCGCCATCGGCCAATCAAGAAAAAGCAGCTATTAGACAGGGTTAACGGAGGCCGATCAAAACGAAACGCGTTGGGCCTGTTTGTCTCTTGGCCATGAAGGTCTGTGCAGAGTAAGAAAAAATTCGGCCTCCGGGAGGCGCTATCACGTTTTTTCAGTGTTTAAGTGATTGTGTGTTATGCAGTGTTTAAGATATCAACAAGATCTTTATATCATTTAATAGAGGTACTTATAATGAACAACTTTCCCTCAAGAAGCATTTGTCTCAGTCGAATCGTTTGTTAGATATTCATCATTTTCTTATAAACCTACTTTTGCGAACTAGTCCTAGGTTTTTTGACCGATCTGAACCAATCCAGTGCTGGAATATTCCTTAGACACTGATTATCAATAATTATCAAAAAAAAGTTGAACTTTGCACTCGTCGTTGCAATACCACGGTCAAAAGTACGAAGAGGAGGTGCCACAAATACTTAAATGGCTATCATTTATGATAGGAATCAGATATCAACACGAAATTTGGTACACATATGTATAGACCTAGGCCGAGGTCACATGCAAAAAATTTCAGAGATTGTCCACTAGGTGGCGCTATAACCTAAGAACAAAGAACGATGAATATAGCATATGTATATGACACACAAATATTTGTCTGACCTACTTGTTATTTTGCACTTAACATCTGCTTTCAGATTCTTATAAGGGTCTATTAGGATAATTACATATCTTAGAAAACATGAGACCAACAGCCAGCCAGCATTAACCATGTACGAGTCCAGTGTAATGGTGTGCGATTACAACTAAACTGATGGGCCTGTTTGTCTTATGTTCTCAAGTGTGAGAATTTTTGGCTCATCATTCCGGAAATATTTGCATCTAGAACAACGGGTGTTACGTTAACTGTCCCCTAGATCAGTGGTTCTCAAAATTATTCCTGGAGGCCCACTGCTCTGCACATATACAAAAGTCTTCTATTTTAAACAAATCCACTTTAAACATCAGTAGAGATTTGTATGAACTGAACTGATTGTGTCAGATGAGAGAATCATACAAAATGTGCCGAGCATTGGGTCTCGAGAAACCACTGAGTTTCAGTGAGTTGAAAGTACTTCTCTAGATGTTTATGTTTATATGAAAAACTATTTTGTGAATTAACTGTACTATATCTTAGAAACTCATTACTATAATATTACAATCAAATAGTTTAAATTAAAACTTGTTTAAAGGTTGAACTGCAGATTAGTATGGTTTACATCTAGGCAAATATTCATTTCTACATTCATTTCTGTTCTTATAAAAAAGTTATACATTTTTTTTCTATAATATTTACTCTATTAATACATAACTGAGTATTATGTAAGGAGTTACAATCATAAGATGTATAACATTGAAAGAGTTGAATAAGTCCACTAGGTATGGCATCAAATACAACTGCAAATTCCTTAGCAGTTACTGGAATCTTATAGTGATTGAGGAATTCACAATAATTAAAGAGGTGACCATCATCTTTAAATAACTGCCTCACTAATATTATATTATTATCATACCAATTTCTATAAAATAAGGATCTGTTTCTTCTATAGAATATTCTTGTTATTCCAAATAACAGATCTATGTGGAGAAAAGTTATGTTTATATATGAGCATCCAAGAAAAACAAACCTGTTTATGGAAACCTGACAGTTTTATGGGAAACTTGTTTATATCAAAATTGTATCGCAAACAAAAATTCCAAACCACCCAATTTCTTAAAAATCATTTCTGGTATGATGTTCCATAAACTACCTTTGCAACTTCAGTAACTTTTTATCCACTTATTTTTAAAAACACAGTTAGCAGTATTAAAATCTAGTAAAAAAAATGTATCCTCCTTTCTCAACTGGATTGCATAGAATTGACTTTTTAATGTAGTGCTTCACTGCTGGGTCTGTCGTTCATATGTGGATTACTCAGTTAGCTGGATTTCATTGTTGACGATTTAGCTTCATGTTGAATTATTTGTTTCTTCGAAGGTCATCCTAGAGTTGTTGTTATAGTAACATGTCCGTAAGGTTAAAACTGCTCGGGATTCAAATTCAACTCGTTATAAAAAATGATACATTTAATATTTTAGTAATGTTATTTAAAAAACTATATAATATAAAAAACATAATTAAGACTGTGTTTTAAGGACTAGTCTGAAGAATTAGTAGTTAGTTAGGGCTAATCAGTCTTACTATTTGGATTTAAATATAATTTAAATAATTTAAATATTTTTTCATGTGATAATTAAAACAGTATGACTAACTTTGAATACTAGTCTTAGAGATTAATGTTACTGACCATTGGTTTAAGTGTAGTTCCAGACTAAAATTTAGGCTTAAGTTTTAGTTGTCTTACTTGAAAATAGCTTACACTGGCCTACCTTTAAATATATCTGGGCCATAGTTTTGTCTTAAGATGTACACCAGTAATGTTTTTATAAGGTTTGTTTGTAAAAAGTACCTAAATGTTTTTACATAATTAATGGCTAGTCATGCATCAATCTAAACCTGTGGGAAATGTTGTGGCAAAAAGTCTTAGCTTGAATCTTCATAAGAAAAATATTCAGGAGACAAAGGTTCCAGGTGGCAAACAAAAATTACTTTATTCGCTCGAGCCAACAAAGTGAGACAATCAATACCCCTCAAAGAGGTGCTCAAAGAGGTGCTCAATGATCATCTGCCCTCCCAACATCTGACTCCATTTTTATACAGTAAGATCAAACACTTTTTTATTTGTTTGATGTAGCAAAAGTGCAGCTTCATCCTGCCTCATATCTAAAATGATATATTCTGCTTATTGGTTTTCATGGCCTTGGCCTAGCTTGCACAGATACCTTATTGTTAATGTAGCGAAGTACAGCTGGACGAATTCTCTAATCTAAAATGACGTACTCATGTTTATCAGTTTCGACCTTGCTTCTCAAGATAATCGTGGCGAGAACAATCGGGGTATAGTTGCAGGATCGCACCTGGACTCTTTTAATTAGGAAACGAAAGTTAACTTAGAAAACGAAAGTTTAACTGGGTGTCTTATAGCCTTGTGTAGAAACAACAGGCCTTAGGCCTAATATAATATTAATACAGCATATGATCAGTAATTTACCCAACAAAAACTACTATATAAACAACCCAATAAAATTATAAAGCTTCAAATGTTGTCTTAGAATTTTTCAAATCCTAAAGGTATGAAAAAAATTGCTGTAAATATGTGGATCCTTAAAGAACAATAATAGGCCAACATTAGAAATAATAACTAATAATCATACATAAAGAGAATATATATTTGGTTATCAGTAGCTTTAGTATTCTAATCTACTTTCCAGAACATAAACATGTCATGATGTATCTTATAAAGTTTTTAATAATTGTTTATAGAATTATTGCAATGAAATTGTAATGTTATGATACACTTGGTTATTTTAAATGTAAATGATTTGCTGAAAACTTACTCTAGCACAGCACATGTGTGAACACTAATAAGTGCTTAATAGCAAATCTGACTGACATTTACTTAATGACATCATTTGTTATTAACTCCATTTGATATAAACAACACATCTGTATCAGTTATGTATGGACATAGCCAGCGGTTAAATATAAAAAAATGTAGAGCTTTAGAACTACTTTTAGGCCTACTATAATATGACAGAGGCTGTCATCTGAAATACTTGTATGTTTGCACATAATATCTATGTCAAAGAATATATATATGTTCTATAAGAACAATTACTTTTGTTAAAAAATGTCTAAAAGATTTAAACAAGCAAACATTTAGTAAGACCTACAGAATAGATCTCTATGAACTAAAATGGCTGTTTCAGATGAGAGAAACATACAAAATGTGCAGAGCATGTTTGTGTATATGTTCCTTTTGTCCATAAAAATATATACGGTTGTGAAACGTGAACATAATTTTGGAGGCACTTACACGATATTTGCAGTAAGAATTATATTTTTATATTTTTTATTAAAAAAACTACATACAAAATGAGTGTGTAACCATGTCAATATTAAGTCTTGTTCTTTAACAGTCTTGTTTCTCCTTTCTCAGGTAAACGTGTATGTGTATAATATACAATGCAGAATATCTATATGGCCATGTCCTTAAACGTCTTGTGATCCCAAATAGCTTGAACCCCGCTAATCGCTGCTTGCAGCTATATTTATTATTAAGGTTTTGAGCACGAAGTGCTGAAAACCTATTGTATTTGTCTGTTTTATTATTATTATTTTTCCACGGTAAAACGCGTTGCCCAGCCCAAACCGTAAGTCGTAGAAACTTGCCACTTGGTCAACTGGTTGTATATTAGCAGGCTACTCAGATACAGTGAATCAGCCAAATCGGCCCATAGGTGGCGCTATAGCAATGCCCAACGCGTTGGGGCTCATAACTCCTAAACCGGACATCATACACTCAAGTGTTTGGTATCATTGTAATCCCTGGCTCCAAACTTAAAAAATGTATATCTTCGATTTCATTTCTGTCATAAAAATGTTCCGCTATTTTCGATTTTGTCGGAAAAAATAAAAACGAACTTGTCCTAGGTTTTTCGCTCGATCGGAATCGTTCCAGTGTTAAAATGTTCCTTGGAGTTGGAATATCAATAATTATTAAAAAAAAGTTGAACTTTCGACTCACGGTTGATATGCCACACCCAAACGTCTAATGTGTGCGCAGCCAATTGGACTTTTTTGCCTATAACTGGGGACAGAAATGAATTATCAACACGACACTTAGTATTTGTGAAGACAGTCATGGCCTGAGGTTGCGTGCCTCGTTTCGTCACAGCGCCACCTAGTGGTCGAACGAATCATTTAAATGCTTATAACTTAGGCTGAGTTTGACATGTTTTCATGGGACTTTGTTCCTTAGACTTTTGAATTGTTGCTGAGTCCAACGATACCAAACATGGCAGGTTTCGCCTTACGAATAGCCCTGCGCAGCAAAATAGCACTTAAAAAACACGCGCGAATAACTCCGCGAGGGTTATTCCGATCGACTCGAAACGACCATAGGAAGAAATTAACTTTACCTTCTGAACAAAAAGTTCTATTGGCGTCATGTTAAAATTTCCATCAGAAATGGCCGAAAATTGCAAAAAACGAAAAATTACATTCATTTTTTGTGTTTTTTTGATATAAATGCTTATAACTCTGCAACAAAATGACATTTTTTCACCAAATTTGATACGCTGATGTCTGAGCAGAGTCTGAGGCAATACAAAAAAAATGGTATGCCTGCACCACTAGTTGGCCTCATAATTGAACAAAACCTTTGATATTGAGTAAGCCCAATGGTCATACAACTGTTTCTTTACTAAACTAAAGTGAATAGCCGTGATTCTAGCTACAAGTAACACAGTCATGACCTGAGGTTGCATGCACGAGTCTGTCATAGCGCCACCTAGTGGTTATTTGTTTTTTTCATTTAAAAATACTGCAAAATTACATCTAAAATCATGAGTCATCATGGCTTTGAGTATAATCATTGGTGGATTGCAATTCACTCCTTAGCAACCATTTAACAAGAGCTGTATCTCTGTATCAGAACATCGTAGAGACATGGGGTTCGGCTCTTTTGACTCATTAACACTATTTTAACATTTTGTGACCCAAGTTTTGCCACTGCAAGCACCACAAACATTTCCTTCAGTGTTCTGTTTGTCAATGTTCCGTGAGAAGAGAGGGAGACATTTCACTGAATGATAACACCTTTTTTGCTGACAACTTTGAACACGTGTGTCTGGTAGCTGCGAATGACTTCACATTAAGGACGTGACATGTTTGTCCTATAGGTGCACGTGTGTTTAAGCATACATAGTCTGTATGAACCGTTTCTGACCACCTCTTTTGTTTTTGTGGATGCTGGATCAGCCTGGTCGACGATGTCTGACATATACGACGTGCTTTAATGCTCGAAACCCGGTAAATGCTGCTTGCAGCTTTAATTAGGGTTTCGAGCACGAAGTGCTGAAAACCTATTGTATTTGTCTGTTTTATTATTATTATTATTTATTATTTTTCCACGCTAAAACGCATTGCCCAGCCCAAACCGTAAGTCGTAGAAACTTGCCACTTGGTCATCTGGTTGTATATTAGCAGGCTACTCAGTTACAGTGAATCAGCCAAATCGGCCCATAGGTGGCGCTACAGCAATGCCCGACGCGTTGGGCCTCATAACTCCTAAACCGGATATCTGACACTCAAGTGTTTGGTATCATTGTAATCCCTGGCTCCAAACTTAAAAAATGTATATCTCCGATTTCATTTCCGGTATGAAAAATTTTCCGCTAATTTGCATAATATGCATTTCAAGCCAAAACGAACTAGTCCTAGGTTTTTCGCCCGATCGGAATCGTTCCAACGCAGGAGAA
The DNA here is from genome assembly GCF_027580225.2 of Misgurnus anguillicaudatus. NCBI lineage: Eukaryota > Metazoa > Chordata > Actinopteri > Cypriniformes > Cobitidae > Misgurnus > Misgurnus anguillicaudatus. The sequence continues at coordinate 2,696,496 of NW_027395279.1, forward strand.
ATCTGTGGAGTGAGTAGGTAAATAATTATCGAACAGAATTTAAAATTCCGCTTCAGGGTCACTAGGGGGCGCCAAAACTCCATACAGGAAGTAGCCTATCGTCACTGAAATGGCTATTACTCGTGAACGGTTTGAGATATCTTAACGAGGTTCGGTACACATATGTACCAGCTCACTCCGGGATCACAGTAAAAAAGATGCGAATTTTGGTCACTAGGTGGCGCTATAACAGGCTTGAGCTTGGGAATGGCTATTACTACACAACCGTTAGCCCGATACACTTAAAATTTGGTATGGTGTGTCTTTGTTCAATGTACCATGAGGGTCTAGAAGGAAATTGGCGTATCTCCAAAAAGATGGCCGTCATCGGCCAATGAATGTTGAGGACTGATTTGACAGGGTTAACGAAGGTCGATCGGAACAAAACACACTGTGCTTCTTCGTGTACTGCTTCTGAAGGCCTGTAAGAATTACGGTGTCATTTGGCCACTAGGGGGCGTAATACCGTATTTCGGTGCCTGTATCACGTGACGTTTGACATACACACACAAACATGACATCATATGATAGATCTGCTCATGGTGAACAACTTTGTCTCTTGAAGCGTTGCTGTCAATCAAATGGTTTGTGAGTTATTGGCGATAACGTTCAAACCTACTTTTGCGAACTAGTCCTAGGTTTTTCGCCCGATTTGAACCTAACCAAGGCAGATTGATTCTGTGGAGTGTGACTATAAATAATTATCAAAAAAAAATTGAAATTTACATTCAATCACGCAAGGAGTGGCCAAAAAACGAACTGGGCGGAGCTTAAAACATTTAAACGGCCATAACTCAAGAGTCGTTTGAGATATCATCACGGGGCTTGAATCATATTTGAAGGCCATCGGTCTAAGGCCGTGATATAAAAAGCTCGCCGATCGGACACTAGATGGCGCTATAACGGGGAAAATGGCACTAAATACTGTGATTATCCAATGGTTACAACTTTCACGCCTATAATTTTATCTGTGGTCAAGAGATTTTCATGGGAGTTTTTTTTTTATCATCCTGAATTGTTTCCAAGTCCTACGATACCAAACATACCAGGTTTTGCCTTACGGTTAGTTCTGCACTGCAAAAATTGTGCTTACAAAACATGCGTGAATAACTCCGCGAGGGTTATTCCGATCGACTCGAAAACACCATAGGAAGAAATTAACTTTACCTTCTGAACAAAAAACTCTATTGGCGTTATGTTAAAATTTCCATCAGAAATGGCCGAAAATTGAAAAAAACGAAAAATTACATTCATTTTTTGTGTTTTCTACACATAAATGGTTATAACTCCGCAATGAAATGACATTTTTTTACCAGATTTGATGTGCTGATGTCTGAGCAGAGTCTGAGGCAATACAAAAAAAATTGTTTGCCTACACCACTAATTGGCCTCATAATTGAACAAAACCTTTGACTATGAGTAAGCCCAATGGTCATACAATTGTTTCATCACTAAACTAAAGTGAATAGCCGTGATACTAGCTACATGTAACACAGTCATGACCCGAGGTTGCATGCACGAGTTTGACATAGCACCACCTAGTGGTTATTTGTTATTTTCACTTAAAAATACTGCAACCAGAGATGGGCATAAATACATTGAAATGTATTTCAAATACAAATACAAAATACTGTGTTGAAAAATGTATTTAAATACAAATACAAAATACTGTGTGGAAAAATGTATTTAAATACAAATACAGTATTTTGTATTTTGAAAATACACAAAATACATGTGAATTGGTGATTCAGTGCAAATTTCCCTATTATGCTGAAATCTATCTGGGTCTATTTCTGAATGCCAAAAAGCATTTAGATCTGTGCAACTGCTTAGAAACTATTTTAATGTCATTAAGTGTTAATACTATGTCAAATTAATTTTAAATTATTAATACTCGGTCAAATAAACATTATGAACTGAAGAATATTCATGATGCTGTTATAAAACTATTTAACAGATTATTAACACTAAATAACATTTTAATGACAAATTCAGTTTGTATCACTGGTAAAAAGTGGTCAGTTATGTTGTCTTGGTTAAAGTCAAGTTGTCATAACAAGGACATCTCAAACAATGTCATCTTTGCAATAAAAATGACATAATTGAACAAATGACACTTAATGACAGTAGTCATAAACGTCAATAAAATCTCCTTCATATTCATGACACGTGTCATGTCATGGTTATGAAGGTGTCATGTCAGCCTTATGAACACCCATTCAAGTAAAGTGATGTTTTATAAAAACATGTATATAAAATATATAAAATCATGTATCATCAAAATGACCCACAACCTAATCAGTTTATATGTGAAGAAATCCACGTATTTACAAACTTCTCACGAGACGAGTGTTTGACAAATTATTTGGCAATCTACTTCCTCTCATCGCTGCTTTTTGATGGTTTTGAAAACAATTACTCACGAGTCGCCCTCTGTCATTTCACAGAATTATACAACGGAGAGCACGTCAAGCATAAAAGCCTTGTAGGTTTACTGAGGAGCCCGCAGGTTCATGCCGTAGAGTAGAGCCATGCGAATTGCAAAAGTGTAAACAAGGTTTTGACTGGACAAAGCTAAAAAGAAATCAGCAACTGTGTGCTGATTCCACCACTTGCCGTGTCACGTGTGAAAGGGCCTTTAAAGGAAAGCACCACCGTTTTTCAATATTTTACTATGTTCTTACCTCAACTTAGATGAATGAATACATACCTATCTTTTTTCAATACGTGCACTTAATCTTTGCACAGTGTGTCATGAATGTGTTAGCATTTATCCTAGTCCCATTTATTCCTTAGGATCCAAACAGGGAAGAATTTAGAAGCCACCAAACACTTCCATGTTTTCCCTATTCAAAGACTGTTACATGAGTAGTTACACGCGTAAGTATGGTGGCACAAAATAAAACGTAGTGATTTTTAAGTGGATAAAAATGAGAACTATATTGTATGGCGGAAGAGCACTAAGTTTGCAGCACTTCGACCTCTGGCACAGTAACATCATCCCTCCTGCAAACTAAGTGCTCTTCCTCCATGCATTGAAAATAGATAGTTATGTATTCATTTGTCTAAATTGAGGTAAGAACATAGTATAATATTGAAAAATAGTGGTTTTCCTTTAAGTCAAAAGTGTAGGCCTATTTGTCAGCATTTCACACTCTCTCAGTCGTGCATTAAACTGCATGCCAACGTGCAAGTGTGAATCTGAATTTCCTTTTGCGACATTTATAATAACACAAATCACATCACACCCAATAATTCAATCGCTCTTGCTTTTTCCCCACTCCAACATTTGAATTATTGCCCACTAAAAGCTGCACAGATATATTTGCTTACCTGAACTCTGGTGTCTGGTCTGAACTAGTTGATGCATGAAAACAGCACCCTGACTGGTTGACTGGCTCAAAGTATTTTAAGTATTTTAAAAATACAAAAATACTCATCTTAAATGTATTTAAATACAAATTACATTTCATTTTTTCAAAGGCTTTAAAATACAAAATACAAAATACTATTTTGTATTTCAAATACGTATTTTAAATACATGTATTTGAAATACTGCCCATCCCTGACTGCAACCTTACATCTAAAATCATGAGTCATCATAGATTGTGCCTTTCATGGCTTTGAGGATAATCATTGGTGGATTGCAGTTCACTCCCTAGCAACCAATGAGAATACCCTAGCAACCATTTAGCAAGAGCTGTATCTCTGTATCAGAACATCTTAGAGACATGGGGTTCGGCTATTTTGACTCATTAACACTATTTTAACATTTTGTGACCCAAGTTTTGCCACTGCAAGCACCACAAACATTTTCTTCAGTGTTCTGTTTGTCAATGTTCCGTGAGAAGATAGGGAGACATTTCACTGAATGATAGCACCTTTTTTGCTGATAACTTTGAACACGCGTGTCTGGTAGCTTACTTTTCATCATTTATTTTGAACAATGCAGCAAATCTACACAGGCATGCCCTTAAAGGTCATAAGGTCCCAAATCGCTTGAACCCAAGCGAATGACTTCACATTAAGCACGTGACATGTTTGTCCTATAATAGGTGTACATGTGTTTAAATATATATAGTCTGTATGAACTGTTTCTGACCATCTCTTTCGTTTTGTGGATGCTGGATCAGCCTGGTCGACGACGTCTGACATCTTTGATGTGCTGTCCACTGTAAGTCTTTGCGGTCTGCTGCGCTGCTGTTTGTGTCGTATTACACGTCCGCAGCCTGTTTGAACCATTGATGACCATACCACGACTCAATGGCCTTTTAGTTAGCCATTTCTGAATTGTATGTTTCCGTATAAATCTGAATAACTAATTCTCGTTAACAAATTGTCCTTATAACTTCACATTAAGGACATTACGTGTTTGTCTTATATGTGCACATGTGTGTAAGCATAAATAGTCTGTATGATCCGTTTTTGACCATCTCTTTCGTTTTTTTGGAGCGAGGTGGTCTATCATTCATTGTGTCTGTATTCGGGTGCAACTCCTCAGCCTGGTAATCAACGTCTGACGTTTTTGACGTGCTTTAATGCTCGAAACCCGGCAATTGCTGCTTGCAGCTATATTTAGGGGTTCAAGCCCGAAGGGCTGAAACCCTATTGTATTTGTATGGATTTTTATTCTTTTTATTATTTTTCTTCTGCCGTAAAACGGATCGTGCAGAGCAAACCGTAAAGCCTAGAGACTTGAGACTTGGCCAAATGATAGGTCTCACTCGTGCGCGAACTTGACAGAGTATGAACCCAATCGGCCTATGGGGGGCGCTACAGCGATGGCAAACACGTTTATGCTCATAACTCCCACAATTCTTGTCCAAATGTCAAATGTCTTATATTACTGGATTCCTTGCATCAAGACGAACAAAATGTATATCTCCGATTTCATTTCCGTCATGAAAAATTTTCCGCTATTTTCGATTTTGTCTAAAAAAATAAAAACGAACTAGTCCTAGGTTTTTCGCCCGATCGGAATCATTCCAGTGCTAAAATGTTCCTTGGAGTTTGAATATCAATAATTATTAAAAAAAAGTTGAACTTTCGACTCACGGTCAACATACCACGCCCAAACGTGTGTAGTGTGCGCAGCCATTTGGACTTTATTGGCTATAACTGGGGACAGGAATGAAGTATCAACACGACACTTGGAACTTGTGATGAGAGTCACAGCCTGAGGTTTCATGCATCGTTTCGTCACAGCGCCACCTAGTGGTCAGACGAATCTAATAATGCTTATAACTAAGGCTGAGTTTAACGTATTTTCATGGGACTTTTTTCCTTAGAGTTTTGAATTGTTGCCGAGTCCAACGATACCAAACATGCCAGTTTTCGCCTAACGGTTAGCCCTGCACAGCAAAATAGCGCTTAAAAAACACGCGCGAATAACTCCGCGAGGGTTATTCCGATCGACTCGAAACAACCATAGGAAGAAATTAACTTTACCTTCTGAACAAAAAACTCTATTGGCGTTATGTTAAAATTTCCATCAGAAATGGCCGAAAATTGCAAAAAACGAAAAATTACCTCCAAATTTGGTGTTTTTTACACATAAATGGTTATAACTCTGCAACGAAATGACATTTTTTCACCAAATTTGATATGCTGATGTCTGAGCAGAGTCTGAGGCAATACAAAAAAAATTCTATGCCTGCACCACTAGTTGGCCTCATAATTGAACAAAATCTTTGACATTGAGTGAGCCCAATGGTCATACAACTGTTTCTTCACTATACTAAAGTGAATAGCCGTGATACTAGCTACAAGTAACACAGTCATGACCTGAGGTTGCATGCACGAGTTTGTCATAGCGCCACCTAGTGGTTATTTGTTATTTTCACTTAAAAATACTGCAACCTTACATCTAAAATCATGAGTCATCATGGATTATGCCTTTCATGGCTTTGAGTATAATCATTGGTGGATTGCATTTCACTTCCTAGCAACCAATGAGAATACCCTAGCAATCATTTAGCAAGAGCTGTATCTCTGTATCAGAACATCGTAGAGACATGGGGTTCGGCTCTTTTGACTCATTAACAGTATTTTAACGTTTTGTGACCCGAGTTTTGCCACTCCAAGGACCACAAACATTTCCTTCAGTGTTCTGTTTGTCAATGTTCCGTGAGAAGAGAGGGAGACATTTCACTGAATGATAGCAACTTTTTTCCTGATAACTTTGAACACGTGTGTCTGGTAGCTTATTTTTCATCATTTATTTTGTACAATGCAGCAAATATACACATGTATGCTTTTAAAGGTCTTAAGTTCCCTAATCGCTTGAACCCCGGTAAACGCTGCTTGCAGCTTTAATTAGGGGTTCAAGCCCGAAGGGCTGAAACCCTATTGTATTTGTATGGATTTTTATTCTTTTTATTATTTTTCTTCTGCCGTAAAACGGATCGTGCAGAGCAAACCGTAAGGCCTAGAGACTTGAGACTTGGCCAAATGATAGGTCTCACTCGTGCGCGAACTTGACAGAGTATAAACCCAATCGGCCTATGGGGGGCGCTACAGCGATGGCAAACACGTTTATGCTCATAACTCCCACAATTCTTGTCCAAATGTCAAGTGTCTTGTATTACTGGATTCCTTGCATCAAGACGAACAAAATGTATATCTCCGATTTCATTTCCGTCATGAGAAATTTTCCGCTATTTTCGATTTTGTCTAAAAAAATAAAAACGAACTAGTCCTAGGTTTTTCGCCCGATCGGAATCATTCCAGTGCTAAAATGTTCCTTGGAGTTTGAATATCAATAATTATTAAAAAAAAGTTGAACTTTCGACTCACGGTCAACATACCACGCCCAAACGTGTGTAGTGTGCGCAGCCATTTGGACTTTATTGGCTATAACTGGGGACAGGAATGAAGTATCAACACGACACTTGGAACTTGTGATGAGAGTCACAGCCTGAGGTTTCATGCATCGTTTCGTCACAGCGCCACCTAGTGGTCAGACGAATCTAATAATGCTTATAACTAAGGCTGAGTTTAACGTATTTTCATGGGACTTTTTTCCTTAGAGTTTTGAATTGTTGCCGAGTCCAACGATACCAAACATGCCAGTTTTCGCCTAACGGTTAGCCCTGCACAGCAAAATAGCGCTTAAAAAACACGCGCGAATAACTCCGCGAGGGTTATTCCGATCGACTCGAAACAACCATAGGAAGAAATTAACTTTACCTTCTGAACAAAAAACTCTATTGGCGTTATGTTAAAATTTCCATCAGAAATGGCCGAAAATTGCAAAAAACGAAAAATTACCTCCAAATTTGGTGTTTTTTACACATAAATGGTTATAACTCTGCAACGAAATGACATTTTTTCACCAAATTTGATATGCTGATGTCTGAGCAGAGTCTGAGGCAATACAAAAAAATTCTATGCCTGCACCACTAGTTGGCCTCATAATTGAACAAAATCTTTGACATTGAGTGAGCCCAATGGTCATACAACTGTTTCTTCACTATACTAAAGTGAATAGCCGTGATACTAGCTACAAGTAACACAGTCATGACCTGAGGTTGCATGCACGAGTTTGTCATAGCGCCACCTAGTGGTTATTTGTTATTTTCACTTAAAAATACTGCAACCTTACATCTAAAATCATGAGTCATCATGGATTATGCCTTTCATGGCTTTGAGTATAATCATTGGTGGATTGCATTTCACTTCCTAGCAACCAATGAGAATACCCTAGCAATCATTTAGCAAGAGCTGTATCTCTGTATCAGAACATCGTAGAGACATGGGGTTCGGCTCTTTTGACTCATTAACAGTATTTTAACGTTTTGTGACCCGAGTTTTGCCACTCCAAGGACCACAAACATTTCCTTCAGTGTTCTGTTTGTCAATGTTCCGTGAGAAGAGAGGGAGACATTTCACTGAATGATAGCAACTTTTTTCCTGATAACTTTGAACACGTGTGTCTGGTAGCTTATTTTTCATCATTTATTTTGTACAATGCAGCAAATATACACATGTATGCTTTTAAAGGTCTTAAGTTCCCTAATCGCTTGAACCCCGGTAAACGCTGCTTGCAGCTTTAATTAGGGGTTCAAGCCCGAAGGGCTGAAACCCTATTGTATTTGTATGGATTTTTATTCTTTTTATTATTTTTCTTCTGCCGTAAAACGGATCGTGCAGAGCAAACCGTAAGGCCTAGAGACTTGAGACTTGGCCAAATGATAGGTCTCACTCGTGCGCGAACTTGACAGAGTATAAACCCAATCGGCCTATGGGGGGCGCTACAGCGATGGCAAACACGTTTATGCTCATAACTCCCACAATTCTTGTCCAAATGTCAAGTGTCTTGTATTACTGGATTCCTTGCATCAAGACGAACAAAATGTATATCTCCGATTTCATTTCCGTCATGAGAAATTTTCCGCTATTTTCGATTTTGTCTAAAAAAATAAAAACGAACTACTCCTAGGTTTTTCGCCCGATCGGAATCATTCCAGTGCTAAAATGTTCCTTGGAGTTTGAATATCAATAATTATTAAAAAAAAGTTGAACTTTCGACTCACGGTCAACATACCACGCCCAAACGTGTGTAGTGTGCGCAGCCATTTGGACTTTATTGGCTATAACTGGGGACAGGAATGAAGTATCAACACGACACTTGGAACGTGTGATGAGAGTCACAGCCTGAGGTTTCATGCATCGTTTCGTCACAGCGCCACCTAGTGGTCAGACGAATCTAATAATGCTTATAACTAAGGCTGAGTTTAACGTATTTTCATGGGACTTTTTTCCTTAGAGTTTTGAATTGTTGCCGAGTCCAACGATACCAAACATGCCAGTTATCGCCTAACGGTTAGCCCTGCACAGCAAAATAGCGTTTAAAAAACACGCGCGAATAACTCCGCGAGGGTTATTCCGATCGACTCGAAACAACTATAGGAAGAAATTAACTTTACCTTCTGAACAAAAAACTATATTGGCGTTATGTTAAAATTTCCATCAGAAATGGCCGAAAATTGCAAAAAACGAAAAATTACCTCCAAATTTGGTGTTTTTTACACATAAATGGTTATAACTCTGCAACGAAATGACATTTTTTCACCAAATTTGATACGCTGATGTCTGAGCAGAGTCTGAGGCAATACAAAACAAATTCTATGCCTGCACCACTAGTTGGCCTCATAATTGAACAAAATCTTTGACATTGAGTGAGCCCAATGGTCATACAACTGTTTCTTCACTATACTAAAGTGAATAGCCGTGATACTAGCTACAAGTAACACAGTCATGACCTGAGGTTGCATGCACGAGTTTGTCATAGCGCCACCTAGTGGTTATTTGTTATTTTCACTTAAAAATACTGCAACCTTACATCTAAAATCATGAGTCATCATGGATTATGCCTTTCATGGCTTTGAGTATAATCATTGGTGGATTGCATTTCACTTCCTAGCAACCAATGAGAATACCCTAGCAATCATTTAGCAAGAGCTGTATCTCTGTATCAGAACATCGTAGAGACATGGGGTTCGGCTCTTTTGACTCATTAACAGTATTTTAACGTTTTGTGACCCGAGTTTTGCCACTCCAAGGACCACAAACATTTCCTTCAGTGTTCTGTTTGTCAATGTTCCGTGAGAAGAGGGGGAGACATTTCACTGAATGATAGCAACTTTTTTCCTGATAACTTTGAACACGTGTGTCTGGTAGCTTATTTTTCATCATTTATTTTGTACAATGCAGCAAATATACACATGTATGCCCTTAAAGGTCTTAAGTTCCCAAATTGCTTGAACCCCGGTAAACGCTGCTTGCAGCTTTAATTCTATTTATTATTTTTCTTCTGCCGTAGAACGGATCGTGCAGACCAAACCGTAAGGCCTAGAGACTTGAGACTTGGCCAAATGGTAGGACCCAATTTGGGGAGAGGTTGATAGAGTATCAACCCGATTGGCCTATAGGTGGCGCTATAGCGATAACAAACGCGTTGATGCTCATAACTCCCACAAATCTTGTCCAAATGTCAAGTGTCTTATATCACTGGAATCCTTGCGTCAAGACGAACAAAACGTATATCTCCGATTTCATTTCCGTCATGAAAATTTTTTCGCTATTTTCGATTTTGTCGAAAAAAATAAAAACGAACTAGTCCTAGGTTTTTTGTCCGATCGGAACCGTTCCAGTGCTGTAATATTCCTTGGAGTGTGAATATAAAAAGTTATCAAAAAAAAGTTGAACTTTATACTCGTCGTCGTCAAGCCACGCCCAAACGCCCCCAATGGGCGGAGCCTCTTGGACTTAAATGGCTATAACTTGGGATTGGAAAGAGGTATCGAAACCAAATTTGGTACACATATACAGCTGACTATTCTGGGGTGACCTGAAAAAATTGCGCCTCTTGACCACTAGTTGGCGCTGTAACACCACCTCAACTTTGAAGGTCTGTAACTACAGAAATATGGGACCGATCAACTTGACATTTGGCACCGGTGCTCCTGGTCTAGGGTACTATCTATGTGTAAAAGGAATTTTTCGTAGCTCAAAAAACATGGCCGCCATCGGCCAATCAAGAAAAAGCAGCTATTAGACAGGGTTAACGGAGGCCGATCCAAACGAAACGTGGTGGGCCTGTTTGTCTCTTGGCCATGAAGGTCTGTGCAGAGTAAGAAAAAATTCGGCCTCCGGGAGGCGCTATCACGTTTTTTCAGTGTTTAAGTGATTGTGTATTATGCAGTGTTTCAGGTATCAACAAGATCTTTATATCATTTAATAGAGCTACATTTAATGAACAACTTTTCCTCAAGAAGCACTTGTCTCAGTCGAATCGTTTGATAGATATTCATCATTTTCTTTTAAACCTACTTTTGCGAACTAGTCCTAGGTTTTTTGACCAATCTGAACCAATCCAGTGCTGGAATATTCCTTAGACCCTGATTATCAATAATTATCAAAAAAAAGTTGAACTTTGCAATCGTCGTCGCAACACTACAGTCAAAAGTACGAAGAGGCGGGGCCACAAATACTTAAATGGCTATCATTTATGATAGGAATGAGATATCAACATGAAACTTGGTACACATATGTATAGACCCATGCTGAGGTCACATGCAAAAAATTGCAGAGATTGTCCATTAGGTGGCGCAATAACCTAAGAACAAATAACCATAACTATAGCATATTTATATGACACATAAATATTTGTCTGACCTACTTGTTATTTTGCACATAACATCTACTTTCAGGTTCTTATAATGGTCTTTGAGGATAATTATTTATCTTTGAAAACATGCCACTCAACAGCCAACCAGTATTACCCATGTACGAGTCAAGCCTAATTATGTGTGATTACAACTAAACTCATGGGACTGTTGGTCTTATGTTTCCAAGTGTCTGTGAGGATTTTTAGTTCATCTTTCTGAAAATCGTTGCATCTAACACAATGTGTGCAAAGTAAACAGTTCTCTAGATCAGTGGTTCTCAATGCTTCAAATAATCAGCACAATAGTAGAGATCTTTATTAACTGAACTGATTGTGTCAGATGAGAGAAACATACAAAATGTGCAGAGCAGTGGTCCTCCAGAAACGGAGTAGAGAACCACTGCTCTATATGTTTATGTTTACATGAAAAAACTATTTTGTGAACTAATACTTGGTTTTTCACTCAACAACACTAAAGCCAATGCAATACAATTTCCTGTAGTCTGTGAGCAAATATGAATGCCAAATTGTCATCACCAATTGTACATCTTATTCCTTTTGTTGTTTAACTTTGAATTACAAAAACAACTTTTCAAAACTACTAGAATTTTTTCAGTCAACAACAATAAAATCAGGGCAGTACATTTTTCTGTCCTCTGTGTGTAAAGGTATATCAAATACAAAATGTAATGAATTTGAATACCTGCTGTTGTAAGCATAGATTTCATGTGATGTCACACATTGGTGTAGGTGCCATTTGTACGACTGAATTGCAGCACGTGTGTTTAAAGGAACTCATAAAGATATGGATTAAAGTTTTTCATTATCCCCATTTATTTACATCAGTAGCATTAGGATTCTATTTTACCTTCCATGACATAAACGTGTCCTGACATTATGTATAATACAAAGTTATTACATTTTTATATGTTCTTTTTCAAATATTGCACCAAAAGTTATCATGTGATAATGCAATTGGTTATTATTCACATAAATGACCTGCTAGAACTCAACTTAATAGCAGCACTTTATGAAATTTAACGCAGACAAATGCTTACCAGCAAATCTTCTGCAAATCTACTAAATAACATAACATTTGTTATTGACATAATTTGATATTGAAAACATATCTGGATCAGTTATTTGTTGGCCCAGCCTAAAATCACATGAAAATAATTGCAGAGCTATACCACTATTTGACAATTTAACATGACAGAGCCTAAACATGTTTCTATTAAAATATGTAACTTTGCTTTATTGTTTCCAAATCCAAAAATTTGTATTCTCTTACAAATAACACAATAAAAGGATTATATGAAAAATATATACTCTCTGTGTGAAACACAGACCCTCATTAATATACTTAAAGAGTAACTAAACCCTAATCCAACTTTTTTTAGTTACTGATCTGTAAGAATGATGGTTTATTAGTGCTGTTCATTGATTTAAGTAAGTTTTTTGACATTTGGATATAAAGTGTTTCAATACAACAATATATGGTGTAAAACCGTCTGAGTGCTGCCCTCTTCAGGTTGAACGGTGGCTACTGTAGTTGAATTTTCCTATTGGATGTTGGGTCCAAAAAATGACTCGTGACGTAAGCAGGTTCAAGCTTACCACGCCCTTGTTACGATCTCACCACACACTTGGTACGAGCTTAGGTCGTACCCTCTATCTCGGTTGGGATCTGCCTATTTTTCTTGCATTTTTCAAATATTGCCAGTGGGTGGAGTCAGTCTCTGACCAGGGGTTTAGTTACGCTTTAAGAGCATGCTTATCAGGATTTGAGGTAAAAATTTGTCTATCGTTATTTACTTTTCAATATTCAAGTTCAAGGTCAAGTTCAAGTTTCACTTTATTTATCCTTAGAAAGGAAATTTAGTGTGCAGCAGGATATGTAAAAAAAACAACTAAAAATACCACCAGATGCCATCATCAACAACAACATTGTAGACACAATAGACACACATCAACACATCAACAACACAGCAAACAATGGGGACACTCCTTATCCTGTAACTAATGACAAAGACCAATACACTCTACAAGTCAATATGTCATAATGAACATAAGCAGAGATAATAAAATAATAAATAAACATTTACTATAAAAAATTACATAAAATGTCACCTAAGAGAATTCAAGTTCCTAATAGCCACAGGAATAAAAGAATCTCTGGCACGTCTGGTTCTTAACATAGGTATCTTAAAACTGCGACCTGAGGGGAGCAAATTAAACTCCCCAAAAAGTGGATGATCAGAACAATTAAAAATTTGCATAGCCTTCCCTTGGACCCCTTGATCATATATGTTTTGCAACTGTGGTAGCTGTACCCCAACCACCTTAGACGCAGCATTTACCAGCCTAGCTAGCTTACGCTTATTGTTCATTGAAAGGCCACTGTACCAAGCCACAATACAAAATGACAAGACAGATTGAATATTCAATACTAATTTTATGTTAAATTAATTGTAAAATGAAAAAAATTATTTTAGCCAGCAGATGGCAGAAGGTCATCTTCTGCCATCTGCTGGCTAAAATGATTATTTATTATTTAAAATGTATACTCAATGAAATTGTGTTCACAGGTTTCATCAATGGATGCATGATTTAACTTTATGTAGTCATTTGTTATTATGTTAAATAAACATTTCATCAATCATTCTTACGGTATCCGTTTTTACAGTCAAGTGACGTTCTGACAAAGGCGAAACATTTAAATAAGTTGATGAACTCTTGAAGGACATCAAGCATATGGAGATTGTTCATTTATTTCAAAGTCTTATTTCCTAACTCTGCCATTTCTGCTTCTGTGTGTAAATGCATATATGTGTGTTAGCTTATTCTTCATCATTGCTGTGTTATAGGTTAGCCCTGTGAGACTTATTTCTCTATATCAGAACGTCATAGAGAAATTGTGGTGGGCTGTTTTGTCTCATGTTAACAATTTTTGAAACATTTTGTGTGGCAAATCTTGCAACGGCATGCACCACATCATTTTCTCTTCAAAAAATGTACCTAATTGGTAACATGTTAGTATTTCATATTCTAAGTATATTTAATAACAATGCAGCAAATCTAAACAGGCATGCCCTTAAAGGTCTTAAAGGGTCATATTATGAGTTTTTTAAGATGTAAAATGAATCGTTGGTGTCCCCAGAGTGTGTATGTGAAGTGTTACTCCACAGCTAATTTATTATAGCATGTTAAAATTGACACTTTGTAGGCCTGAGCAAAAGTGTGCCCTTTTTGGGTGTTTCATTTAAAATGCAAATGAGCGGATGAAATGCAAACACTGATCACAATGATGGTGGTTTGTTGTAATTGAAACTCAATTGTGCTCTCGATTATTTTATTTTTTATCTTTTTCACGTTTTCTAGGTTGATAAAAGCACTGGGGACCCAATTATAGCACTTACACATGGAAAAAGTCAGATTTTCACGCTATGACCCCTTTAAGGTCCCAGATCGCTTGAACCCCGCTAATCGCTGCTTGCAGCTATATTTAGGGTTTCGAGCACGAAGTGCTGAAAACCTATTGTATTTGTCTGTTTTATTATTATTATTAGGGTTTCGAGCACGAAGTGCTGAAAACCTATTGTATTTGTCTGTTTTATTATTATTAGGGTTTCGAGCACGAAGTGCTGAAAACCTATTGTATTTGTCTGTTTTATTAGGGTTTCGAGCACGAAGTGCTGAAAACCTATTGTATTTGTCTGTTTTATTAGGGTTTCGAGCACGAAGTGCTGAAAACCTATTGTATTTGTCTGTTTTATTATTATTATTATTTTTCCGCCTTAAAACGCGTCGCCCAGCCCAAACCGTAAGTCGTAGAAACTTGCCACTTGGTCAACTGGTTGTATATTAGCAGGCTACTCAGATACAGTGAATCAGCCAAATCGGCCCATAGGTGGCGCTATAGCAATGCCCGACGCGTTGGGCCTCATAACTCCTAAACCGGAAATCAGACACTCAAGTGTTTGGTATCATTGTAATCCCTGGCTCCAAACTTAAAAAATGTATATCTCCGATTTCATTTCCGTCATTAAAAATTTTCCGCTATTTTCGATTTTGTCGAAAAAAATAAAAACGAACTAGTCCTAGGTTTTTCGCTCGATCGGAATCGTTCCAGTGCTAAAATGTTCCTTGGAGTTTGAATATCAATAATTATTAAAAAAAAGTTGAACTTTCGACTCACGGTCGACATGCCACGCCCAAACGTCTGAAGTGTGCGCAGCCAATTGGACTTTTTTGGCTATAACTGGGGACAGAAATGAAGTATCAACACAACACTTGTTATTTGTGATGAGAGTCATGGCCTGAGGTTGCGTGCCTCGTTTCGTCACCGCGCCACCTAGTGGTCAGACGAATCATTTAAATGCTTATAACTTAGGCTAAGTTTGACGTATTTTCATGGGACTTTTTTACTAAGAGTTTTGAATTGTTGCCGAGTCCAACGATACCAAACATGCCAGGTTTCGCCTTACGGTTAGCCCTGCGCAGCAAAATAGCGCTTAAAAAACATGCGCGAATAACTCCGCGAGGGTTATTCTGATCGACTCGAAACAACCATAGGAAGAAATTAACTTTACCTTCTGAACAAAAAGTTCTATTGGTGTTATGTTAAAATTTCCATCAGAAATGGCCGAAAATTGCAAAAAAAACGAAAAATTACATTCATTTTTTGTGTTTATTAGATATAAATGCTTATAACTCTGCAAGGAAATGACATTTTTTCACCAAATTTGATACGCTGATGTCTGAGCAGAGTCTGAGGCAATACAAAAAAAAATGGTATGCCTGCACCACTAGTTGGCCTCATAATTGAACAAAACCTTTGACATTGAGTAAGCCCAATGGTCGTACAACTGTTGACTGGTGACAACTGTACTAAACTAAAGTGAATAGCCGTGATTCTAGCTACAAGTAACACAGTCATGACCTGAGGTTGCATGCACGAGTCTGTCATAGCGCCACCTAGTGGTTATTTGTTTTTTTCACTTAAAAATACTGCAAAATTACATCTAAAATCATGAGTAATCATGGATTATGTCTTTCATGGCTTTGAGTATAATCATTGGTGGATTGCAATTCACTCCCTAGCAACCGATGAGAATACCCTAGCAACCATTTACAAGATCTGTATCTCTGTATCAGAACATCGTAGAGACATGGGGTTTGGCTCTTTTGACTCATTAACACTATTTTAACATTTTGTGACCCAAGTTTTGCCACTGCAAGCACCACAAACATTTCCTTCAGTGTTCTGTTTGTCAATGTTCCGTGAGAAGAGAGGGAGACATTTCACTGAATGATAACACCTTTTTTGCTGACAACTTAGAACACGTGTGTCTGGTAGCTGCGAATGACTTCACATTAAAGACGTGACATGTTTGTCCTATAGGTGCACGTGTGTTTAAGCATACATAGTCTGTGTGAACCGTTTCTGACCACCTCTTTTGTTTTTGTGGATGCTGGATCAGCCTGGTCGGCGATGTCTGACGTCTTTGACGTGCTTTAATGCTCGAAACCCGGTAAATGCTGCTTGCAGCTTTAATTAGGGTTTCGAGCACGAAGTGCTGAAAACCTATTGTATTTGTCTGTTTTATTAGGGTTTCGAGCACGAAGTGCTGAAAACCTATTGTATTTGTCTGTTTTATTAGGGGTTCAAGCCCGAAGGGCTGAAACCCTATTGTATTTGTATGGATTTTTATTATTATTATTATTATTATTTTTATTATTTTTCTTCTGCCGTAAAACGGATCGTGCAGACCAAACCGTAAGGCCTAGAGACTTGAGACTTGGCCAAATGGTAGGTCTCATTCGTGCGCGAAGTTGACAGAGTGTCACTCCAATCGGCCTATGGGGGGCGCTACAGCGATGGCAAACGCGTTGATGCTCATAACTTCCAGAATTCTTGTCCAAATGTCAAGTTTCTTATATCACTGGATTCCTTGCGTCAAGACGAACAAAATGTATATCTCCGATTTCATTTCCGTCATTAAAAATTTTCCGCTATTTTCGATTTTGTCGAAAAAAATAAAAACGAACTAGTCCTAGGTTTTTCGCTCGATCGGAATCGTTCCAGTGCTAAAATGTTCCTTGGAGTTCGAATATCAATAATCATTGAAAAAAAGTTGAACTTTCGACTCACGGTCGACATGCCGCGCCCAAACGTCTGAAGTGTGCGCAGCCACTTGGACTTTATTGGCTATAACTGGGGACAGAAATTAAGTATCAACACGATACTTCGTACTTGTGATGAGAGTCATGGCATGAGGTTGCGTGCCTCGTCTCGTCACAGCGCCACCTAGTGGTCAGACGAATCATTTAAATGCTTATAACTTAGGCTGAGTTTGACGTATTTTCATGGGACTTTTTTCCATAGAGTTTTGAATTGTTGCCGAGTCCAACGATACTAAACATGCCAGGTTTCGCCTTACGGTTAGCCCTGCGCAGCAAAATAGCGCTTAAAAAACACGCGCGAATAACTCCGCGAGGGTTATTCCAATCGACTCGAAACGACCATAGGAAGAAATTAACTTTACCTTCTGAACAAAAAACTCTATTAGCGTTATGTTAAAATTTCCATCAGAAATGGCCGAAAATTGCAAAAAACGAAAAATTACCTCCAAATTTTGTGTTTTTTACACATAAATGGTTATAACTCTGCAACGAAATGACATTTTTTCACCAAATTTGATACGCTGATGTCTAAGCAGAGTCTGAGGCAATACAAAAAAAATGGTATGCCTGCACCACTAGTTGGCCTCATAATTGAACAAAACCTTTGACATCGAGTAAGCCCAATGGTCATACAACTGGTTCTTCACTATACTAAAGTGAATAGCCGTGATACTAGCTAGATGTAACACAGTCATGACCTGAGGTTGCATGCACGAGTTTGTCATAGCGCCACCTAGTGGTTATTTGTTATTTTCACTTAAAAATACTGCAACCTTACATCTAAAATCATGGGTCATCATGGATTATGCCTTTCATGGCTTTGAGTATAATAATTGGTGAATTGCAATTCACTTCCTAGCAACCAATGAGAATACCCTAGCAACCATTTATCAAGAGCTGTATCTCTGTATCAGAACATCGCAGAGATGTGGGGTTCGGCTCTTTTGACTCATTAACACGATTTTAACATTTTGTGACCCGAGTTTTGCCACTGCAAGCACCACAAACATTTCCTTCAGTGTTCTGTTTGTCAATGTTCCGTGAGAAGAGAGGGAGACATTTCACTGAATGATAGTAACTTTTTTGCTGATACTTTTGAACACGTGTGTCTGGTAGCTTAATTTTCATCATTTATTTTGTACAATGCAGCAAATCTACACAGGCATGCCCTTAAAGGTCTTAATGTCCCAAATCGCTTGAACCCCGGTAATCGCTGCTTGCAGCTATATTTTTTATTATTTTTCTTCTGCCGTAAAACGAATCGTGCAGACCAAACCGTAAGGCCTAGAGACTTGAGACTTGGCCAAATGATAGGTCTCACTCGTGCGCGAACTTGACAGAGTATGAACCCAATCGGCCTATGGGGGGCGCTACAGCGATGGCAAACACGTTTATGCTCATAACTCCCACAATTCTTGTCCAAATGTCAAGTGTCTTATATTACTGGATTCCTTGCATCAAGACGAACAAAATGTATATCTCCGATTTCATTTCCGTCATGAAAAATTTTCCGCTATTTTCGATTTTGTCTAAAAAAATAAAAACGAACTAGTCCTAGGTTTTTCGCCCGATCGGAATCATTCCAGTGCTAAAATGTTCCTTGGAGTTTGAATATCAATAATTATTAAAAAAAAGTTGAACTTTCGACTCACGGTCAACATACCACGCCCAAACGTGTGTAGTGTGCGCAGCCATTTGGACTTTATTGGCTATAACTGGGGACAGGAATGAAGTATCAACACGACAATTGGAACTTGTGATGAGAGTCACAGCCTGAGGTTTCATGCATCGTTTCGTCACAGCGCCACCTAGTGGTCAGACGCATCTAATAATGCTTATAACTAAGGCTGAGTTTAACGTATTTTCATGGGACTTTTTTCCTTAGAGTTTTGAATTGTTGCCGAGTCCAACGATACCAAACATGCCAGTTTTCCCCTAACGGTTAGCCCTGCACAGCAAAATAGCGCTTAAAAAACACGCGCGAATAACTCCGCGAGGGTTATTCCGATCGACTCGAAACAACCATAGGAAGAAATTAACTTTACCTTCTGAACAAAAAACTCTATTGGCGTTATGTTAAAATTTCCATCAGAAATGGCCGAAAATTGCAAAAAACGAAAAATTACCTCCAAATTTGGTGTTTTTTACACATAAATGGTTATAACTCTGCAACGAAATGACATTTTTTCACCAAATTTGATACGCTGATGTCTGAGCAGAGTCTGAGGCAATACAAAAAAAATTATATGCCTGCACCACTAGTTGGCCTCATAATTGAACAAAATCTTTGACATTGAGTGAGCCCAATGGTCATACAACTGTTTCTTCACTATACTAAAGTGAATAGCCGTGATACTAGCTACAAGTAACACAGTCATGACCTGAGGTTGCATGCACGAGTTTGTCATAGCGCCACCTAGTGGTTATTTGTTATTTTCACTTAAAAATACTGCAACCTTACATCTAAAATCATGAGTCATCATGGATTATGCCTTTCATGGCTTTGAGTATAATCATTGGTGGATTGCATTTCACTTCCTAGCAACCAATGAGAATACCCTAGCAATCATTTAGCAAGAGCTGTATCTCTGTATCAGAACATCGTAGGGACATGGGGTTCGGCTCTTTTGACTCATTAACAGTATTTTAACGTTTTGTGACCCGAGTTTTGCCACTCCAAGGACCACAAACATTTCCTTCAGTGTTCTGTTTGTCAATGTTCCGTGAGAAGAAAGGGAGACATTTCACTGAATGATAGCAACTTTTTTCCTGATAACTTTGAACACGTGTGTCTGGTAGCTTATTTTTCATCATTTATTTTGTACAATGCAGCAAATATACACATGTATGCCCTTAAAGGTCTTAAGTTCCCAAATTGCTTGAACCCCGGTAAACGCTGCTTGCAGCTTTAATTAGGGTTTCGAGCACGAAGTGCTGAAAACCTATTGTATTTGTCTGTTTTATTATTATTATTTTTCCGCCTTAAAACGCATCGCCCAGCCCAAACCGTAAGTCGTAGAAACTTGCCACTTGGTCAACTGGTTGTATATTAGCAGGCTACTCAGATACAGTGAATCAGCCAAATCGGCCCATAGGTGGCGCTATAGCAATGCCCGACGCGTTTGGGCTCATAACTCCTGAACCGGACATCATACACTCAAGTGTTTGGTATCATTGTAATCCCTGGCTCAAAACTTAAAAAATGTATATCTCCGATTTCATTTCCGGTATGCAAATTTTTTCGCTAATTTGCATAATATGCATTTCAAGCCAAAATGAACTAGTCCTAGGTTTTTCGCCCGATCGGAATCGTTCCAATGCAGGAGAAATCTGTGGAGTGAGTAGGTAAATAATTATCGAACAGAATTTGAAATTCCGCTTCAGGGTCACTAGGGGGCGCCAAAACTTAATACAGGAAGTAGCCTATCGTCACTGAAATGGCTATAACTCGTGAACGGTTTGAGATATCTTAACGAGGTTTGGTACACATATGTACCAGCTCACTCCGGGATAACAGTAAAAAAGATGCGGATTTTGGCCACTAGGTGGCGCTGTAACAGGCTTGAGATCGGGAATGGCTATTACTACACAACCGTTAGCCCGATACACCTAATATTTTGTATGGTATGTCTTTGTGCAATGTACCATGAGGGTCTAGAAGGACATTGGTGTATCTTCAAAAACATGGCCGTCGTCGGCTACTGAAGGTTGAGGACTGATTTGACAGGGTTAACAAAGGTCGATCGGAACGAAACGCACTGTGCTTCTTCGTGTACTGCTCCTGAAGGCCTGTAAGAATTTTGGTGTCATTTGGCCACTAGGGGGCGTAATACCGTATTTCGGTGCCTGTATCACGTGACGTTTGACGTACACAAACAAACATGACATCATATGATAGATCGGCTCATGACGAAAAACTTTGCCTCTGGAAGCGTTGCTGTCAATCAAATGGTTTGTGAGTTATTGGCAATAACGTTCAAACCTACTTTTGCGAACTAGTCCCTGGTTTTTCGCCCGATCTGAACCTAACCAAGGCTGATTGATTCTGTGGAGTGTGAATATGAATAATTATCAAAAAAAAATGTGAAATTTACATTCAATCACGCAAGGAGTGGCCAAAAACCGAACTGGGCGGAGCTTAAAACATTTAAACGGCCATAACTCGAGAGTCGTTTGAGATATCATCTCGGGGCTTGAATCATATTTGTAGGCCATCGGTCTTAGGCCGTGATATAAAAAGCTCGCCGACCGGACACTAGATGGCGCTATAACGGGGAAAATGGCACTAAATACTGTGCTTATGCAATGGTTACAACTTTCACGCCTATAATTTTATCTGTGGTCAAGAGATTTTCATGGGAGTTGTTTTTTTTATCATCCTGAATTGTTTCCAAGTCCTACGATACCAAACATACCAGGTTTTGCCTTACGGTTAGTTCTGCACTGCAAAAACTGTGCTTACAAAACATTCGTGAATAACTCCGCGAGGGTTATTCCAATCGACTCGAAAACACCATAGGAAGAAACTTACTTTACCTTCTGAACAAAAAACTCTATTGGCGTTATGTTAAAATTTCCATCAGAAATGGCCGAAAATTGCAAAAAACGAAAAATTACATTCATTTTTTGTGTTTTCTACACATAAATGGTTATAACTCCGCTATGAAATTACATTTTTTTACCAGATTTGTTATGCTGATGTCTGAGCAGAGTCTGAGGCAATACAAAAAAAATGTTTGCCTACACCACTAGTTGGCCTCATAATTGAACAAAACCTTTGACATTGAGTAAGCCCAATGTTCATACAATTGTTTCTTCACTAAACTAAAGTGAATAGCCGTGATACTAGCTACATGTAACACAGTCATGACCCGAGGTTGCATGCACGAGTTTGACATAGCGCCACCTAGTGGTTATTTGTTATTTTCACTTAAAAAAACTGCAACCTTACATCTAAAATCATGAGTCATCATAGATTGTGCCTTTCATGGCTTTGAGTATAATCATTAATGGATTGCAGTTCACTCCCTAGCAACCAATGAGAATACCCTAGCAACCATTTAGCAAGAGCTGTATCTCTGTATAAGAACATCTTAGAGACATGGGGTTCGGCTATTTTGACTCATTAACACTTTTTTAACATTTTGTGACCCGAGTTTTGCCACTGCAAGCACCACAAACATTTCCTTCAGTGTTCTGTTTGTCAATGTTCCGTGAGAAGAGAGGGAGACATTTCACTGAATGATAGCACCTTTTTTTGCTGACAACTATGAACAAGTGTGTCTGGTAGCTTACTTTTCATCATTTATTTTGTACAATGCAGCAAATCTACTCAGGCATGCCCTTAAAGGTCATAAGGTCCCAAATCGCTTGAACCCAAGCGAATGACTTCACATTAAGGACATGACATGTTTGTCCTATAGGTGCACGTGTGTTTAAGCATACATAGTCTGTATGAACTGTTTCTGACCATCTCTTTCGTTTTTGTGGATGCTGGATCAGCCTGGTTGACGACGTCTGACATCTTTAATGTGCTGTCCACTGTAGGTCTTTGCGGTCTCCTGCGCTGCTGTTTGTGTCGTATATGCACGCCCGCAGCCTGTTTGAACCATTGATGACCATACTACGACTCAATGGCCTTTTAGTTAGCCATTTCTGAATTGTATGTTTCCGTATAAATCTGAATAACTAATTCTCGTTAACAAATTATTCTTATAACTTCACATTAAGGACATTAAATGTTTGTCTTGTAGGTGCACATTTGTGTAAGCATAAATAGTCTGTATGATCCATTTTTGACCATCTCTTTCGTTTTTCTGGAGCGAGGTGGTCTATCATTCATTGTGTCTGTATTCGGGTGCAACTTCTCAGCCTGGTAAGCAACGTCTGACGTTTTTGACGCGCTTTAATGCTCGAAACCCGGCAATTGCTGCTTGCAGCTATATTTAGGGGTTCAAGCCCGAAGGGCTGAAACCCTATTGTATTTGTATGGATTTTTATTATTAGGGGTTCAAGCCCGAAGGGCTGAAACCCTATTGTATTTGTATGGATTTTTATTATTATTATTATTATTTATTTTTATTATTTTTCTTCTGCCGTAAAACGGATCGTGCAGACCAAACGGTAAGGCCTAGAGACTTGAGACTTGGCCAAATGGTAGGTCTCATTCGTGCGCGAAGTTGACAGAGTGTCATCTCAATCGGCCTATGGGGGGCGCTACAGTGATGGCAAACGCGTTGATGCTCATAACTTCCACAATTCTGGTCCAAATGTCAAGTGTCTTATATCCCTGGATTCCTTGCGTCAAGACGAACAAAATGTATATCTCCGATTTTATTTCCGTCATTAAAAATTTTCCGCTATTTTCGATTTTGTCGAAAAAAATAAAAACGAACTAGTCCTAGGTTTTTCGCTCGATCGGAATCGTTCCAGTGCTAAAATGTTCCTTGGAGTTTGAATATCAATAATCATTGAAAAAAAGTTGAACTTTCGACTCACGGTCGACATGCCACGTCCAAACGTCTGAAGTGTGCGCAGCCACTTGGACTTTATTGGCTATAACTGAGGATAGAAATGAAGTATCAACACGATACTTGGTACTTGTGATGAGACTCATGGCTTGAGGTTGCGTGCCTCGTTTCGTCACAGCGCCACCTAGTGGTCAGACGAATCATTTAAATGCTTATAACTAAGGCTGAGTTTGACGTATTTTCATGGGACTTTTTTCCTTAGAGTTTTGAATTGTTGCCGAGTCCAACGATACCAAACATGCCAGTTTTCGCCTTACGGTTAGCCCTGCGCAGCAAAATAGCGCTTAAAAAACACGCGCGAATAACTCCGCGAGGGTTATTCCGATCGACTCGAAACGACCATAGGAAGAAACTAACTTTACCTTCTGAACAAAAAACTCTATTGCCGTTATGTTAAAATTTCCATCAGAAATGGCCGAAAATTGCAAAATACGAAAAATTACATTCATTTTTTGTGTTTTTTACACATAAATGGTTATAACTCTGCAACGAAATGACATTTTTTCACCAAATTTGAAACGCTGATGTCTGATCAGAGTCTGAGGCAATACAAAAAAAATTGTATGGCTGCACCACTAGTTGGCCTCATAATTGAACAAAACCTTTGACATCGAGTAAGCCCAATGGTCATACAACTGTTTCTTCACTATACTAAAGTGAATAGCAGTGATACTAGCTAGATGTAACACAGTCATGACCTGAGGTTGCATGCACGAGTTTGTCATAGCGCCACCTAGTGGTTATTTGTTATTTTCACTTAAAAATACTGCAACCTTACATCTAAAATCATGAGTCATCATGGATTATGCCTTTCATGGCTTTGAGTATAATAATTGGTGAATTGCAATTCACTTCCTAGCAACCAATGAGAATACCCTAGCAACCATTTATCAAGAGCTGTATCTCTGTATCAGAACATCGTAGAGACATGGGGTTCGGCTCTTTTGACTCATTAACACGATTTTAACATTTTGTGACCCGAGTTTTGCCACTCCAAGGACCACAAACATTTCCTTCAGTGTTCTGTTTGTCAATGTTCCATGAGAAGAGAGGGAGACATTTCACTGAATGATAGCAACTTTTTTGCTGATAACTTTGAACACGTGTGTCTGGTAGCTTATTTTTCATCATTTATTTTGTACAATGCAGCAAATCTACACAGGCATGCCCTTAAAGGTCTTAATGTCCCAAATCGCTTGAACCCCGCTAATCGCTGCTTGCAGCTATATTTATTATTATTATTTTTCCGCCTTAAAACGCGTCGCCCAGCCCAAACCGTAAGTCGTAGAAACTTGCCACTTGGTCAACTGGTTGTATATTAGCAGGCTACTCAGATACAGTGAATCAGCCAAATCGGCCCATAGGTGGCGCTATAGCAATGCCCGACGCGTTGGGCCTCATAACTCCTAAACCGGACATCAGACACTCAAGTGTTTGGTATCATTGTAATCCCTGGCTCCAAACTTAAAAAATGTATATCTCCGATTTCATTTCCGTCATTAAAAAATTTCCGCTATTTCCGATTTTGTCGAAAAAAATAAAAACGAACTAGTCCTAGGTTTTTCGCTCGATCGGAATCGTTCCAGTGCTAAAATGTTCCTTGGAGTTCGAATATCAATAATTATTAAAAAAAAGTTGAACTTTCGACTCATGGTCGACATGCCACGCCCAAACGTCTGAAGTGTGCGCAGCCAATTGGACTTTTTTGGCTATAACTGGGGACAGAAATGAAGTATCAACACGACACTTGGTATTTGTGATGAGAGTCATGGCCTGAGGTTGCGTGCCTCGTTTCGTCACCACGCCACCTAGTGGTCAGACGTATCATTTAAATGCTTATAACTTAGGCTAAGTTTGACGTATTTTCATGGGACTGTTTTACTAAGAGTTTTGAATTGTTGCCGGGTCCAACGATACCAAACATGCAAGGTTTCGCCTTACGGTTAGCCCTGCGCAGCAAAAAAGCGCTTAAAAAACATGCGCGAATAACTCCGCGAGGGTTATTCTGATCGACTCGAAACAACCATAGGAAGAAATTAACTTTACCTTCTGAACAAAAAGTTCTATTGGTGTTATGTTAAAATTTCCATCAGAAATGGCCGAAAATTGCAAAAAACGAAAAATTACATTCATTTTTTGTGTTTTTTAGATATAAATGCTTATAACTCTGCAACGAAATGACATTTTTTCACCAAATTTGATACGCTGATGTCTGAGCAGAGTCTGAGGCAATACAAAAAAAATGGTATGCCTGCACCACTAGTTGGCCTCATAATTGAACAAAACCTTTGACATTGAGTAAGCCCAATGGTCATACAACTGTTTCTTTACTAAACTAAAGTGAATAGCCGTGATTCTAGCTACAAGTAACACAGTCATGACCTGAGGTTGCATGCACGAGTCTGTCATAGCGCCACCTAGTGGTTATTTGTTTTTTTACTTAAAAATACTGCAAAATTACATCTAAAATCATGAGTCATCATGGATTATGTCTTTCATGGCTTTGAGTATAATCATTGGTGGATTGCAATTCACTCCCTAGCAACCGATGAGAATACCCTAGCAACCATTTACAAGAGCTGTATCTCTGTATCAGAACATCGTAGAGACATGGGGTCCGGCTCTTTTGACTCATTAACACTATTTTAACATTTTGTGACCCAAGTTTTGCCACTGCAAGCACCACTTTCACTGAATGATAACACCTTTTTTGCTGACAACTTAGAACACGTGTGTCTGGTAGCTGCGAATGACTTCACATTAAGGACGTGACATGTTTGTCCTATAGGTGCACGTGTGTTTAAGCATACATAGTCTGTATGAACCGTTTCTGACAATCTCTTTCGTTTTTGTGGATGCTGGATCAGCCTGGTCGACGACGTGTGACGTCTTTGACGTGCCTTAATGCTTGAAACCCGGCAAATGCTGCTTGCAGCTTTAATTAGGGTTTCGAGCACGAAGTGCTGAAAACCTATTGTATTTGTCTGTTTTATTATTATTATTATTATTATTATTATTATTATTATTATTTTTCCGCCATAAAACGCGTCGCCCAGCACAAACCGTAAGTCATAGAAACTTGCCACTTGGTCAACTGGTTGTATATCAGCTCGCTACTCAGATACAGTGAATCAGCCAAATCGGCCCATAGGTGGCGCTATAGCAATGCCCGACGCGTTGGGGTTTATAACTCTTGAACCGGACATCAGACACTCAAGTGTTTGGTATCATTGTAATCCCTGGCTCCAAACTTAAAAAATGTATATCTCCGATTTCATTTCCGGTATGCAAATGTTTCGCTAATTTGCATAATATGCATTTCTAGCCAAAATGAACTAGTCCTAGGTTTTTCGCCCGATCGGAATCGTTCCAACGCAGGAGAAATCTGTGGAGTGAGTAGGTAAATAATTATCGAACAGATTTTGAAATTTCGCTTCAGGGTCACTAAGGGGCGCCAAAACTCCATACAGAAAGTAGCCTATCGTCAGTAAAATGGCTATAACTCGTGAACGGTTTGAGATATCTAAACGAGGTTCGGTACACATATGTACCAGCTCACTCCGGGGTCAAAGTAAAAAAGATGCGGATTTTGGCAACTAGGTGGCGCTATAACAGGCTTGAGCTCGGGAATGGCTATTACTACACAACCGTTAGCCCGATACACTTAATATTTGGTATGGTGTGTCTTTGTGCAATGTACCATGAGGGTCTGGAAGGACATTGGCATATCTCCAAAAACATGGCCGTCATCGGCCAATGAAGGTTGAGGACTGATTTGACAGGGTTAACGAAGGTCGATCGGAACGAAACGCACTGTGCTTCTTTGTGTACTGCTCCTGAAGGTCTGTAAGAATTACGGTGTCATTTGGCCACTAGGGGGCGTAATACTATATTTCGGTGCGTGTATCACGTGACATTTGACATACACACACAAACATGACATCATATGATAGATCTGCCCATGGTGAACAACTTTGCCTCTTGAAGCGTTGCTGTCAATCAAACGGTTCGTGAGTTATTGGTGATAACCTTCAAAACCTACTTTTGCGAACTAGTCCTAGGTTTTTCGCCCGATCGGAATCGTTCCAACGCAGGAGAAATCTCTGGAGTGAGTAGGTAAATAATTATCGAACAGATTTTGAAATTTCGCTTCAGTGTCACTAAGGGGCGCCAAAGCTCCATACAGGAAGTAGCCTATGGTCACTGAAATGGCTATAACTCGTGAACGGTTTGAGATATCTTAACGAGGTTTTGTACAGATATGTACCAGTTCACTCCGGGGACACAGTAAAAAAGATGCGGATTTTGGCCACTAGGTGGCGCTATAACAGGCTTGAGCTTGGGAATGGCTATTACTACACAACCGTTTGCCCGATACTCTCAATATTTGGTATGGTGTGTCTTTTTGCAATGTACCATGAGGGTCTGGAAGGACATTGGCGTATCTCCAAAAACATGGCCGTCATTGGCCAATGAAGGTTGAGGACTGATTTGACAGGGTTAACGAAGGTCGATCGGAACGAAACACACTGTGCTTCTTCGTGTACTGCTCCTGAAGGTCTGTAAGAATTACGGTGTCATTTGGCCACTAGGGGGCGTAATAACATATTTCGGTGCCTGTATCACGTGATGTTTGACATACACACACAAACATGACATCATATGATAGATCTGCCCATGGTGAACAACTTTCCTCTTGAAGCGTTGCTGTCAATCAAACGGTTCGTGAGTTATTGGTGATAACTCCTATAGGTCCTATAGGTGCACGTGTGTTTAAGCATACATAGTCTGTATGAACCGTTTCTTACCATCTCTTTCGTTTTTGGGGATGCTGGATCAGCCTGGTCGACGACGTGTGACATCTTTGACGTGCCTTAATGCTCGAAACCCGGCAAATGCTGCTTGCAGCTTTAATTATTATTATTTTTATTATTTTTCTTCTGCCGTAAAACGGATCGTGCAGACCAAACCGTAAGGCCTAGAGACTTGAGACTTAGCCAAATTGTAGGTCTCATTCGTGCGCGAAGTTGACAGAGTGTCACCCCAATCGGCCAATGGGGGGCGCTACAGCGATGGCAAACGCGTTGATGCTCATAACTTCCAGAATTCTTGTCCAAATGTCAAATGTCTGATATCCCTGGATTCCTTGCGTCAAGACGAACAAAATGTATATCTCCGATTTCATTTCCGTCATTAAAAATTTTCCGCTATTTTCGATTTTGTCGAAAAAAATAAAAACGAACTAGTCCTAGGTTTTTCGCTCGATCGGAATCGTTCCAGTGCTAAAATGTTCCTTGGAGTTCGAATATCAATAATTATTGAAAAAAAGTTGAACTTTCGACTCACGGTCGACATGCCACGCCCAAACGTCTGAAGTGTGCGTAGCCACTTGGACTTTATTGGCTATAACTGGGGACAGAAATTAAGTATCAACACGATACTTCGTACTTGTGATGAGAGTCATGGCATGAGGTTGCGTGCCTCGTCTCGTCACAGCGCCACCTAGTGGTCAGACGAATCATTTAAATGCTTATAACTTAGGCTGAGTTTGACGTATTTTCATGGGACTTTTTTCCTTAGAGTTTTGAATTGTTGCTGAGTCCAACGATATCAAACATGCCAGGTTTCGCCTTACGGTTAGCCCTACGCAGCAAAATAGCGCGTAAAAAACACGCGCGAATAACTCCGCGAGGGTTATTCCAATCGACTCGAAAAGAACATAGTAAGAAATTAACTTTACCTTCTGAACAAAAAACTCTATTGGCGTTATGTTAAAATTTCCATCAGAAATGGCCGAAAATTGCAAAAAACGAAAAATTACCTCCAAATTTTGTGTTTTTTACACATAAATGGTTATAACTCTTTAACGAAATGACATTTTTTCACCAAATTTGATACGCTGATGTCTGAGCCGAGTCTGAGGCAATACAAAAAAAATTGTATGCCTGCACCACTAGTTGGCCTCATAATTGAACAAAACCTTTGACATCGAGTAAGCCCAATGGTCATACAACTGGTTCTTCACTATACTAAAGTGAATAGCCGTGATACCAGCTAGATGTAACACAGTCATGACCTGAGGTTGCATGCACGAGTTTGTCATAGCGCCACCTAGTGGTTATTTGTTAGTTTCACTTAAAAATACTGCAACCTTACATCTAAAATCATGAGTCATCATGGATTATGCCTTTCATGGCTTTGAGTATAATAATTGGTGAATTGCAATTCACTTCCTAGCAACCAATGAGAATACCCTAGCAACCATTTATCAAGAGCTGTATCTCTGTATCAGAACATCGGGGGAACGATATGGGGTTCGGCTCTTTTGACTCATTAACACGATTTTAACATTTTGTGACCCGAGTTTTGCCAGTGCAAGCACCACAAACATTTCCTTCATTGTTCTGTTTGTCAATGTTCCGTCCCAGATAGCAAAGTTTCTGGCACAAATCTGGCTTACATTGGGCATTTATGGCTAAATTTAGGCTCTCTTTTGTTCACACCTTTGTGTGAAACAGCTTTCGGGGGAGTTGTGGGGTGAGGCTAGCCAGCCAAAAGCAAAAGGTACATTTTTGGCTGAGTTCTGGCTTAAGTGTGGTCTGCCAGAAAATAGTAAATATATGGCAGAGTTCTGGCTAAGGTTTGGTTGGCCAAAGAGTAAAAAAAAAACACCAAATAAAATCAAATTTACAATTGATAAAAACATCACAGTTAATATTTAAGGCAATAATAAATATGTTTATCCTTATTAAAAGACGAAATGTAGAAAATGTTATTTTGGGCAGTTAATCCAAAGGTGTCAATGTGCAATTTACAAACAATGCAATAAACAGATAAATTAATAATTCAGTCTGCACTAATATACATCAAACAAAAGTATTTTAAGTATGTGTGCTTGTTTAAGTCTTTTTAATTTTGTATTTTATTTTTTATAAATAAATAAGACTTTACATTAAATTGTGTTTACAATTAAAAAATACGACTAACTAATACTAATATTTATTGGTGCACTTTCGTTTCTAAAACAATGACATATATTGCAAGGCATCTTGGAAGTAGTAGTCCTTTAACCTCAACAGCGTTCAATCCGCCGTGGAAAATGGACTACCTTTCCCATAATGCAACTGGTCATGATCAGGAACTTCCGCGAAATTCAAACCCCCACTGTGTACTGGACGAAGGACACGCGATCTTTTGTCTTGTGGAGTTTTATATAACACAGTAAGGTAAGTTATTAAGATACTTTTCTTTTAAATCCACGTAGATTGCACTTATTGTTCTACAGCGCGATACCTAGTTGGTTTTCGTTTTTGTTTGTTATTCTTTTCTGTGATGTATTTTCGTGTAAGTGCAAGTATTTTATCATCAGTCGCCATTTAACGTAGATAACGTTAAACATGCATGTTTTTACATTAAGAGACGCAACATGCATGACGGGGATGATAAAATAATCAATAGGAAGTTTGAATCTTTAAATGAATGCTGAACCCCAAAGAAGCCAAACGAAGATTAGATGTTTTCTGTACCAAACCACAAATCAACATTTGCTGGTAATCATAACAGTTACAAAGTGACTCATTCATTCCAACTATTTATATCTTAGTAAAACAATGTTTTTGATATTCTAGAAAGGCATGTATTCAAGTTTTAGCTTAATAAAGATGGTTTACTATGATCTCTTATTCTCTTCAGTCCTGGTCAGTGCAGTTTACAAGATTGTGTTGTTAAAAGGCCAGATTTATTTGCTTTATTTTATGGTGTAACATAACCAACCCCACTTGAAGAATAACCACATGCTTTTGTAAAGAATTTAATATGCAAGAGTCATGCATTTTGTATGTGTTTGTTTTAATCTTTTATTTTACAGTATAAAGTTTAATTATATTTGCATTTTGTTTGCAGAAGTCATGTACCACACTTTGTCAACAATAAATGTTGTTTCTGCAATCTGGATAAAGAATAATGTGAGTAAAGAATAATAATGAGGTTAATAAACCTAACCGTTTAAATAATAAACAAATGTGTATGTGTTAAGATGTTTGTGTTTGACTCCTCTATTTAATAGATATTACTGCCTCTTGGAGAACAGCCGGCCGTACTCCAGACAGAGACAAAGACGTGAGGACATCTATTGCTTTTGTAAAGGAATTTTATACCCAAGAGTTATAAATGTTGTCTTTATTGTTTGTCTTAATCCTTTATTTGACATTTAACAATATAAAGTTTACTTATTATACTTGTTTTTATATTTGTTTTTTGTTTGTAGAAGTCATGTACCACACTTTGTCAACAATGCATGTTGTTCCTGCAATCTGGATGAAGAATAATGTGAGTTTAATACTTCATTTATAATGTAATAGTTTAAATATTAAACAAATGTGTATCTGATCAGATGTTTGACTTCTCTATTTAATAGATATTACTGCCTCTTGGGAAAACAGCAGACTGTACTCCAGACAGAGACAAAGACATGAGGACATCCATTGCTTTTGTAAAGGAATTTTATACCTAAGAGTTATAAATGTTGTGTTTATTGCTTGTCTTAATCTTTTATTTTACCTTTTTACAATATAAAGTTTACTTATACTTGTTTTTTGTTTGCAGAAGTCCTATACCAGACTATGTTGTTCCAGCTGTCTGGGTAAAGACTGATGTGAGTTTAACTTCGTTAAAAAATGTATCAGTTTAAAAGAGTAAACCAATGTGTGTGATTTGATTTTTGACTTCTGTATTTGATAGACATTACTGCCTCTTGGAGAACAGCAAACCATTCTCCAGACAGAGACAAAGACATGGACATCAAAACAGAAAATTAAGTAAGATGATGTATATAATGCTCATTATTTATCTTTGTGCAGTTTGATTTGATGAATTACATTATTGTCTATATCTAATTTGTTAAGTCTCTTATTAGGGTAATTTGTCATATATTCATATAAGTTACAAAAGCACAAGTTTTGGCTTAAAAGTGACACCATGTTTTAAAAATATTCCAGGTACTTGATCTTGGATTGTTTGGAGTGAACGCTGGAAAATAATGAAGCAGGAAATTAAAATGCTTGACTAAAACAATTTTTGTACTTGGTAAGTGCTTTATTTAATTGGTAATTTAGAAATCCTTCTGGAACTCTGAAATCTGCAAACATATTTTTTCCCATGTCTTGAATTGAATGTTAAAAGTATCAGTTCTTGGACTGGCAGTGTGTACTATATCATCTTATTCATTTTATGTAAATGTATTTTCTAACTGTATTTTATGATTTTTTTCTGTAGGCTGTAAGAAGTCCTTTGTGTGCACAGACATGACTGGAGATTAAAGTTACTAAATGTTGCTTTTTTTCTAGCTGGTGACATAGCATGGTATTATTTTCAAATGTATTTATCTAATACACATTTGCACATCTGTAAACATTCATTTTATATAGGATGTTTTTTATATTTAACCAGTTGTTGTATATTGCTTTCTGTTATTACATCTGTTTTTTTTTTTGCCTGTTTATTGTTTAAAACAATTAAGTTAATGTTTCTCTGTTAGCTTTTGTTACTTTGGCTATTTCTTTGCTTTTATTTGATCCTTCTACTGTTATTTGTTTATTTGGCAGAACATTTGACATTTCATTTATTTTGCTGTTATCTGAAATTATCCTTGTCACCATCAATAAAACTCTATATTTGCTTTATATCTGTGTTTTTCAATTACACATTTTACGGGATATAAATATATTTTGGTCACTTTATGGCTATTTTCTGGGGCATCTGGATAAGTTGTGGGTGGGTTCTGGGGTAAATATGGTAATTTTGGTTATTTTCTGGGTTACATTTGGGGTTTCTGGAAAAGTTGTGGGTAAGTTTGGGGATTAATGTGGTCATTTGGGCTCTTTTTTGGTTGTTATCTGGAGATTCCGGGAGAGCTGTGGCTGATTTCTCGAGGTGTGAAAGGGTTGTGGCTAAGTTTTGGTCTGCTTTCGGCTAGATTCTGGATTACTTAAGGCAAGCAGCTCTGGGACCAATCAAGGACCGTAAGCCGTGGCGGCATGTGTGCCAAAAGAACAGCCTGAACTCAGCCATTTCTGGCCCTGAAAAATTTTGCTATCTGGGGTGAGAAGAGAGGGAGACATTTCACTGAATGATAGCAACTTTTTTGCTGATAACTTTGAACACGTGTGTCTGGTAGCTTATTTTTCATCATTTATTTTGTACAATGCAGCAAATCTACACAGGCATGCCCTTAAAGGTCTTAATGTCCCAAATCGCTTGAACCCCGGCAATCGCTGCTTGCAGCTATATTTATTATTAGGGTTTCGAGCACGAAGTGCTGAAAACCTATTGTATTTGTCTGTTTTATTATTATTATTATTATTATTATTATTATTATTATTATTATTATTATTATTATTTTTCCGCCATAAAACGCGTCGCCCAGCACAAACCGTAAGTCGTAGAAACTTGCCACTTGGTCAACTGGTTGTATTTCAGCTCGCTACTCAGATACAGTGAATCAGCCAAATCGGCCCATAGGTGGCGCTATAGCAATGCCCGACGCGTTGGGGATCATAACTCCTAAACCGGACATCAGACACTCAAGTATTTGGTACCATTGTAATCCCTGGCTCCAAACTTAAAAAATGTATATCTCCGATTTCATTTCCGGTATGCAATTTTTCGCTAATTTGCATAATATGCATTTCTAGCCAAAATGAACTAGTCCTAGGTTTTTCGCCCGATCGGAATCGTTCCAACGCAGGAGAAATCTGTGGAGTGAGTAGGTAAATAATTATCGAACAGATTTTGAAATTTTCCTTCAGGGTCAGTAAGGGGCGCCAAAACTCCATACAGGAAGTAGCCTATCGTCAGAGAAATGGCTATAACTCGTGAACGGTTTGAGATTTCTTAACGAGGTTCAGTACACTTATGTACCAGCTCACTCCGGTGTTACAGTAAAAAAGATGCGGATTTTGGCCACTAGGTGGCGCTAAAACAGGCTTGAGCTCGGGAATGGCTATTACTACACAACCGTTAGCCTGATACACTTAATATTTGGTATGGTGTGTCTTTGTGCAATGTACCATGACGGTCTGGAAGGACATTGGCGTATCTCCAAAAACATGGGCGTCATCGGCCAATGAAGGTTGAGGACCGATTTGACAGGGTTAACGAAGGTCGTTTTGGAACGAAACGCACTGTGCTTCTTTGTGTACTGCTCCTGAAGGTCTGTAAGAATTACGGTGTCATTTGGCCACTAGGGGGCGTAATACCATATTTCGGTGCGTGTATCACGTGACGTTTGAAATACACACACAAACATGACATCATATGATAGATCTGCCCCTGGTGAACAACTTTGCCTATTGAAGCGTTGCTGTCAATCAAACGGTTCGTGAGTTATTGGCGATAACCTTCAAAACCTACTTTTGCGAACTAGTCCTAGGTTTTTCGCCCGATCCGAACCTAACCAAGGCTGATTGATTCTGTGGAGTGTGAATATGAATAATTATCAAAAAAAAGTTGACATTTGTATTCAAACACGCAAGGAGTGGCCAAGAACCGAACTGGGCGGAGCTTAAAACATTTAAACGGCCATAACTCGAGAGGCGTTTGAGATATCATCATGGGGCTTGAATCATATGTGTAGGCCATCGGTGTAAGGTTGTGATATAAAAAGCTCGCCGATCAGACACTAGATGGCGCTATAACTGGGAAAATGGCACTAAATACTGTGATTATGCAATGGTTACAACTTTTATGCCTATAACTTTATCTGTGGTGAAGAGATTTTCATGGGAGTTGTTTTTTTAGCATCCTGAATTGTTTCCGAGTCCTACGATACCAATCATGCCAGATTTCGCCTTACCGTTAGTTCTGCACAGCAAAAATAGCGCTTGCAAAACACGCGCGAATAACTCCGCGAGGGTTATTCCGATCGACTCGAAACGACCATAGGAAGAAATTAACTTTACCTTCTGAACAAAAAACTCTATTGGCGTTATGTTAAAATTTCCATCAGAAATGGCCAAAAATTGCAAAAAACGAAAAATTATCTCCAAATTATATGTTTTTTACACATAAATGGTTATAACTCCGCAACGAAATGACATTTTTTTTACCAGATTTGATACGCTGATGTCTGAGCAGAGTCTGAGGCAATACAAAAAAAATTGTATGCCTGCACCACTAGTTGGCCTCATAATTGAACAAAACCTTTGACATTGAGTAAGCCCAATCGTCATACAACTGTTGACTGTTGACAACTGTACTAAACTAAAGTGAATAGCCGTGATACTAGCTAGATGTAACACAGTCATGACCTGAGGTTGCATGCACGAGTCTGTCATAGCGCCACTTAGTGGTTATTTGTTTTTTCACTTAAAAATTCTGCAACCGTACATCTAAAATCATGAGTCATCATGGATTATGTCTTTCATGGCTTTGAGTATAATCATTGGTGGATTGCAATTCACTCCCTAGCAACCAATGAGAATACCCTAGCAACCATTTAACAAGAGCTGTATCTCTGTATCAGAACATTGTAGAGACATGGGGTTCGGCTCTTTTGACTCATTAACACTATTTTAACATTTTGTGACCCAAGTTTTGCCACTGCAAGCATCACAAACATTTCCTTCAGTGTTCTGTTTGTCAATGTTCCGTGAGAAGAGAGGGAGACATTTCACTGAATGATAACACCTTTTTTGCTGACAACTTTGAACACGTGTGTCTGGTAGCTGCGAATGACTTCACATTAAGGACGTGACATGTTTGTCTTATAGACACGTGTGTTTAAGCATACATAGTCTGTGTGAACCGTTTCTGACCACCTCTTTTGTTTTTGTGGATGCTGGATCAGCCTGGTCGGCGATGTCTGACGTCTTTGACGTGCTTTAATGCTCGAAACCCGGTAAATGCTGCTTGCAGCTTTAATTAGGGTTTCGAGCACGAAGTGCTGAAAACCTATTGTATTTGTCTGTTTTATTATTATTATTATTATTATTATTATTATTATTATTATTTTTCCGCCATAAAACACATCGCCCAGCACAAACCGTAAGTCGTAGAAACTTGCCACTTGGTCAACTGGTTGTATATCAGCTCGCTACTCAGATACAGTGAATCAGCCAAATCGGCCCATAGGTGGCGCTATAGCAATGCCCGACGCGTTGGGGCTCATTACTCTTAAACCGGACATCAGACACTCAAGTGTTTGGTGTCATTGTAATCCTTGGCTCCAAACTTAAAAAATGTTTATCTCCGATTTCATTTCTGGTATGCAAATTTTTCGCTAATTTGCATATTATACATTTCAAGCCAAAATGAACTAGTCATAGGTTTTTCACCCGATCGGAACCGTTCCAATGCAGGAGCAATCTGTGGAGTGAGTAGGTAAATAATTATCGAACAGATTTTGAAATTTCGCTTCAGGGTCACTAAGGGGCGCCAAAACTCCATACAGGAAGTAGCCTATCGTCAGTGAAATGGCTATAACTCGTGAACGGTTTGAGATATCTAAACGAGGTTCGGTACACATATGTACCATCTCACTCCGGGGTCACAGTAAAAAAGATGCGGATTTTGGCCACTAGGTGGCGCTAAAACAGGCTTGAGCTCGGGAATGGCTATTACTACAAAACCGTTAGCCTGATACACTTAATATTTGGTATGGTGTGTCTTTGTGCAATGTACCATGAGGTTCTGGAAGGACATTGGCGTATCTCCAAAAACATGGGCGTCATCGGCCAATGAAGGTTGAGGACCGATTTGACAGGGTTAACGAAGGTCGATCGGAACGAAACGCACTGTGCTTCTTTGTGTACTGCTCCTGAAGGTCTGTAAGAATTACGGTGTCATTTGGCCACTAGGGGGCGTAATACCATATTTCAAAGCGTGTATCACGTGACGTTTGAAATACACACACAAACATGACATCATATGAATGATCTGCCCCTGGTGAACAACTTTGCCTATTGAAGCGTTGCTGTCAATCAAACAGTTCGTGAGTTATTGGCGATAACCTTCAAAACCTACTTTTGCGAACTAGTCCTAGGTTTTTCGCCCGATCCGAACCTAACCAAGGCTGATTGATTCTGTGGAGTGTGAATATGAATAATTATCAAAAAAAAGTTGACATTTGTATTCAAACATGCAAGGAGTGGCCAAGAACCGAACTGGGCGGAGCTTAAAACATTTAAACGGCCATAACTCGAGAGGCGTTTGAGATATCATCATGGGGCTTGAATCATATGTGTAGGCCATCGGTCTAAGGTCGTGATATAAAAAGCTTGCCGATCAGACACTAGATGGCGCTATAACTGGGAAAATGGCACTAAATACTGTGATTATGCAATGGTTACAACTTTCATGCCTATAACTTTATCTGTGGTAAAGAGATTTTCATGGGAGTTGTTTTTTTAGCATCCTGAATTGTTTCCGAGTCCTACGATACCAATCATGCCAGATTTCGCCTTACCGTTAGTTCTGCACAGCAAAAATAGCGCTTACAAAACACGCGCGAATAACTCCGCGAGGGTTATTCCGATCGACTCGAAACGACAATAGGAAGAAATTAACTTTACCTTCTGAACAAAAAACTCTATTGGCGTTATGTTAAAATTTCCATCAGAAATGGCCAAAAATTGCAAAAAACGAAAAATTATCTCCAAATTATATGTTTTTTACACATAAATGGTTATAACTCCGCAACGAAATGACATTTTTTTACCAGATTTGATACGCTGATGTCTGAGCAGAGTCTGAGGCAATAAAAAAAAATTGTTTGCCTACACCACTAGTTGGCCTCATAATTGAACAAAACCTTTGACATTGAGTGAGCCCAATGGTCATACAATTGTTTCTTTACTAAAATAAAGTGAATAGCCATGATTCTAGCTACATGTAACACAGTCATGACCCGAGGTTGCATGCACGAGTTTGTCATAGCGCCACCTAGTGGTTATTCGTTATTTTCACTTAAAAATAGTGCAACCTTACATCTAAAATCATGAGTCATCATAGATTGTGCCTTTCATGGCTTTTGAGTATAATCATTGGTGGATTGCAGTTCACTCCCTAGCAACCAAAGAGAATACCCTAGCAACCATTTAGCAAGAGCTGTATCCCTGTGTCAGAACATCTAAGAGACATGGGGTTCGGCTATTTTGACTCATTAACATGATTTTAGCATTTTGTGACCCGAGTTTTGCCACTGCAAGCACCACAAACATTTCCTTCAGTGTTCTGTTTGTCAATGTTCCGTGAGAAGAGAGGGAGACATTTCACTGAATGATAGCACCTTTTTTGCTGACAACTATGAACACGTGTGTCTGGTAGCTTACTTTTCATCATTTATTTTGTACAATGCAGCAAATCTACACACGCATGCCCTTAAAGCTCTTAAGGTCCCAAATCGCTTGAACCCAAGCGAATGACTTCACATTACGCAAGTGACATGTTTGTCCTATAGGTGCACGTGTGTTTAAGCATACATAGTCTGTATGAACTGTTTCTGACCATCTCTTTCGTTTTTGTGGATGCTGGATCAGCCTGGTCGACGACGTGTGACGTCTTTGACGTGCCTTAATGCTCGAAACCCGGCAAATGCTGCTTGCAGCTTTAATTATTATTATTATTTTTCCGCCTTAAAACGCGTCGCCCAGCCCAAACCGTAAGTCGTAGAAACTTGCCACTTGGTCAACTGGTTGTATATTAGCAGGCTACTCAGATACAGTGAATCAGCCAAATCGGCCCATAGGTGGCGCTATAGCAATGCCCGACGCGTTTGGCCTCATAACTCCTAAACCGGACATCAGACACTCAAGTGTTTGGTATCATTGTAATCCCTGGTTCCAAACTTAAAAAATGTATATCTCCGATTTCATTTCCGTCATAAAAAAATTTCCACTATTTCCGATTTTGTCGAAAAAAATAAAAACGAACTAGTCCTAGGTTTTTTGCTCGATCGGAATCGTTCCAGTGCTAAAATGTTCCTTGGAGTTCGAATATCAATAATTATTAAAAAAAAGTTGAACTTTCGACTCATGGCCGACATGCCACGCCCAAACGTCTGTAGTGTGCGCAGCCACTTGGACTTTATTGGCTATAACTGGGGACAGAAATGAAGTATCAACACGACACTTGGTATTTGTGATGAGAGTCATGGCCTGAGGTTGCGTGCCTCGTTTCGTCACAGCGCCACCTAGTGGTCAGACGAATCATTTAAATGCTTATAACTTAAGCTAAGTTTGACGTATTTTCATGGGACTTTTTTACTAAGAGTTTTGAATTGTTGCCGAGTCCAACGATACCAAACATGCCAGGTTTCGCCTTACGGTTAGCCCTGCGCAGCAAAATAGCGCTTAAAAAACATGCGCGAATAACTCCGCGAGGGTTATTCTGATCGACTCGAAACAACCATAGGAAGAAATTAACTTTACCTTCTGAACAAAAAGTTCTATTGGTGTTATGTTAAAATTTCCATCAGAAATGGCCGAAAATTGCAAAAAACTAAAAATTACATTCATTTTTTGTGTTTTTTAGATATAAATGCTTATTACTCTGCAACAAAATGACATTTTTTCACCAAATTTGATACACTGATGTCTGAGCAGAGTCTAAGGCAATACAAAAAAAAAATTGGTATGCCTGCACAACTAGTTGGCCTCATAATTGAACAAAACCTTTGACATTGAGTAAGCCCAATGGTCATACAACTGTTGACTGTTGACAACTGTACTAAACTAAAGTGAATAGCCGTGATACTAGCTAGATGTAACACAGTCATGACCTGAGGTTGCATGCACGAGTCTGTCATAGCGCCACCTAGTGGTTTTTTTTTTCACTTAAAAATACTGCAACCTTACATCTAAAATCATGAGTCATCATGGATAATGTCTTTCATGGCTTTGAGTATAATCATTGGTGGATTGCAATTCAGTCACTAGCAACCAATGAGAATACCCTAGCAACCATTTAACAAGAGCTGTATCTCTGTATCAGAACATCGTAGAGACATGGGGTTCGGCTCTTTTGACTCATTAACACTATTTTAACATTTTGTGACCCAAGTTTTACCACTGCAAGCACCACAAACATTTCCTTCAGTGTTCTGTTTGTCAATGTTCCGTGAGAAGAGAGGGAGACATTTCACTGAATGATAACACCTTTTTTGCTGACAACTTTGAACACGTGTGTCTGGTAGCTGCGAATGACTTCACATTAAGGACGTGACATGTTTGTCTTATAGGCGCACGTGTGTTTAAGCATACATATTCTGTGTGAACCGTTTCTGACCACCTCTTTTGTTTTTGTGGATGCTGGATCAGCCTGGTCGGCGATGTCTGACGTCTTTGACGTGCTTTAATGCTCGAAACCCGGTAAATGCTGCTTGCAGCTTTAATTATTATTATTTTTCCACGGTAAAACGCGTTGCCCAGCCCAAACCGTAAGTCGTAGAAACTTGCCACTTGGTCAACTGGTTGTATATTAGCAGGCTACTCAGATACAGTGAATCAGCCAAATCGGCCCATAGGTGGCGCTATAGCAATGCCCGACGCGTTGGTGCTCATAACTCCTAAACCGGACATCAGACAGTCAAGTGTTTGGTATCATTGTAATCCCTGGTTCCAAACTTAAAAAATGTATATCTCCGATTTTATTTCCGTCATAAAATTTTTTCTGTATTTTCGATTTTGTCGAAAAAAATAAAAACGAACTAGTCCTAGGTTTTTCGCTTGATCAGAATCGTTCCAGTGCTAAAATGTTCCTTGGAGTTCGAATATCAATAATTATTAAAAAAAAGTTGAACTTTCGACTCACGGTTGATATGCCAAGCCCAAACGTCTGAAGTGTGCGCAGCCAATTGGACTTTTTTGGCTATAACTGGGGACAGAAATGAAGTATCAACACGACACTTGGTATTTGTGATGACAGTCATGGCTTGAGGTTGCGTGCCTTGTTTCGTCACAGCGCCACCTAGTGGCCAGACAAATCATGTAAATGCTTATAACTTAGGCTGAGTTTGACGTATTTTCATGGGACTTTTTTACTAAGAGTTTTGAATTGTTGCCGAGTCCAACGATACCAAACATGCCAGGTTTCGCCTTACGGTTAGCCCTGCACAGCAAAATAGCGCTTAAAAAACATGCGTGAATAACTCCGCGAGGGTTATTCCGATCGACTCGAAATAACCATAGGAAGAAATTAACTTGAACTTCTGAACAAAAAGTTCTATTAGTGTTATGTTAAAATTTCCATCAGAAATGGCCGAAAATTGCAAAAAACGAAAAATTACATTCATTTTTTGTGTTTTTTAGATATAAATGCTTATAACTCTGCAACGAAATGACATTTTTTCACCAAATTTGATACGCTGATGTCTGAGCAGAGTCTGAGGCAATACAAAAAAAAATGGTATGCCTGCACCACTAGTTGGCCTCATAATTGAACAAAACCTTTGACATTGAGTAAGCCCAATGGTCATACAATTGTTTCTTCACTAAACTAAAGTGAAAAGCCGTGATTCTAGCTACAAGTAACACAGTCATGACCTGAGGTTGCATGCACGAGTCTGTCTTAGCGCCACCTAGTGGTTATTTGTTTTTTTCACTTAAAAATACTGCAACCTTACATCTAAAATCATGAGTCATCATGGATAATGTCTTTCATGGCTTTGAGTATAATCATTGGTGGATTGCAATTCAGTCACTAGCAACCAATGAGAATACCCTAGCAACCATTTAACAAGAGCTGTATCTCTGTATCAGAACATCGTAGAGACATGGGGTTCGGCTCTTTTGACTCATTAACACTATTTTAACATTTTGTGACCCAAGTTTTACCACTGCAAGCACCACAAACATTTCCTTCAGTGTTCTGTTTGTCAATGTTTCGTGAGAAGAGAGGGAGACATTTCACTGAATGATAACACCTTTTTTGCTGACAACTTTGAACACGTTTGTCTGGTAGCTGCTAATGACTTCACATTAAGGACGTGACATGTTTGTCCTATAGGTGCACGCGTGTTTAAGTATACATAGTCT
This sequence comes from Misgurnus anguillicaudatus, assembly GCF_027580225.2. NCBI lineage: Eukaryota > Metazoa > Chordata > Actinopteri > Cypriniformes > Cobitidae > Misgurnus > Misgurnus anguillicaudatus. The sequence goes on from NW_027395279.1 coordinate 2,739,449, forward strand.
GTATGAACCGTTTCTGACCACCTCTTTTGTTTTTGTGGATGCTGGATCAGCCTGGTCGATGATGTCTGACGTCTTTGACGTGCTTTAATGCTCGAAACCCGGTAAATGCTGCTTGCAGCTTTAATTATTATTATTTTTCCGCCTTAAAACGCACCGCCCAGCCCAAACCGTAAGTCGTAGAAACTTGCCACTTTGTCAACTGGTTGTATATTAGCAGGCTACTCAGATACAGTGAATCAGCCAAATCGGCCCATAGGTGGCGCTATAGCAATGCCCGACGCGTTTGGGCTCATAACTCCTAAACCGGACATCATACACTCAAGTGTTTGGTATCATTGTAATCCCTGGCTCCAAACTTAAAAAATGTATATCTCCGATTTCATTTCCGGTATGCAAATTTTTTCGCTAATTTGCATAATATGCATTTCAAGCCAAAATGAACTAGTCCTAGGTTTTTCGCCCGATCGGAATCGTTCCAATGCAGGAGAAATCTGTGGAGTGAGTAGGTAAATAATTATCGAACAGAATTTAAAATTCCGCTTCAGGGTCACTAGGGGGCACCAAAACTCCATACAGGAAGTAGCCTATCGTCACTGAAATGGCTATAACTCGTAAACGGTTTGAGATATCTTAACGAGGTTTGGTACACATATGTACCAGCTCAGTCCGGGATCACAGTAAAAAAGATGCGGATTTTAGCAACTAGGTGGCGCTGTAACAGGCTTGAGATCGGGAATGGCTATTACTACACAACCGTTAGCCCGATACACTTAATATTTTGTATTGTATGTCTTTGTGCAATGTACCATGAGGGTCTAGAAGGACATTGGCGTATCTTCAAAAACATGGCCGTCGTCGGCCAATGAAGGTTGAGGACTGATTTGACAGGGTTAACAAAGGTCCATCGGAACGAAACGCACTGTGCTTCTTCGTGTACTGCTTCTGAAGGCCTGTAAGAATTTTGGTGTCATTTGGCCACTAGGGGGCGTAATACCGTATTTCGGTGCCTGTATCACGTGACGTTTGACGTACACAAACAAACATGACATCATATGATAGATCGGCTCATGACGAAAAACTTTGCCTCTGGAAGCGTTGCTGTCAATCAAACGGTTTGTGAGTTATTGGCGATAACGTTCAAACATACTTTTGCAAACTAGTCCTTGGTTTTTCGCCCGATCTGAACCTAACCAAGGCTGATTGATTCTGTGGAGTGTGACTATAAATAATTATCAAAAAAAATTTGAAATTTACATTCAATCACGCAAGGAGTGGCCAAAAACCAAACTGGGTGGAGCTTAAAACATTAAAACGGCCATAACTCGAGAGTCGTTTAAGATATCATCACGGGGCATGAATCATCTTTGTAAGCCATCGGTCTAAGGCCGTGATATAAAAAGCTCGCCGATCGGACACTAGATGGCGCTATAACGGGGAAAATGGCACTAAATACTGTGATTATGCAATGGTTACAACTTTCACGCCTATAATTTTATCTGTGGTCAAGAGATTTTCATGGGAGTTGTTTTTTTTATCATCCTGAATTGTTTCCAAGTCCTACGATACCAAACATACCAGGTTTTGCCTTACGGTTAGTTCTGCACTGCAACAACTGTGCTTACAAAACATGCGTGAATAACTCCGCGAGGGTTATTCCGATCGACTCGAAAACACCATAGGAAGAAATTTACTTTACCTTCTGAACAAAAAACTCTATTGGCTTTATGTTAAAATTTCCATCAGAAATGGCCGAAAATTGCAAAAAACGAAAAATTACATTCATTTTTTGTGTTTTTTTACACATAAATGGTTATAACTCTGCAACGAAATGACATTTTTTCACCAAATTTGATATGCTGATGTCTGAGCAGAGTCTGAGGCAATACAAAAAAAATTCTATGCCTGCACCACTAGTTGGCCTCATAATTGAACAAAATCTTTGACATTGAGTGAGCCCAATGGTCATACAACTGTTTCTTCACTATACTAAAGTGAATAGCCGTGATACTAGCTACAAGTAACACAGTCATGACCCGAGGTTGCATGCACGAGTTTGTCATAGCACCACCTAGTGGTTATTTGTTATTTTCACTTAAAAATACTGCAACCTTACATCAAAAATCATGAGTCATCATGGATTATGCCTTTCATGGCTTTGAGTATAATCATTGGTGGAATGGTGAAATGGCTATAACTCGTGAACGGTTTGAGATATCTTAACGAGGTTTGGTACACATATGTACCAGCTCAGTCCGGAGTCACAGTAAAAAAAGATGCGGATTTTGGGCACTAGGTGGCGCTATAACAGGCTTGAGCTCGGGAATAACTATTACTACACAACCGTTAGCCCGATACACTTAATATTTGGTATGGTGTGTCTTTGTGCAATGTACCATGAGGGTCTGGAAGGACATTGGCGTATCTCCAAAAACATGGCCGTCATCGGCCAATGAAGGTTGAGGACTGATTTGACAGGGTTAACGAAGGTCGATCGGAACGAAACGCACTGTGCTTCTTCGTGTACTGCTCCTGAAGGTCTGTAAAAATTACGGTGTCATTTGGTCACTAGGGGGCGTAATATCATATTTCGGTGCGTGTATCACGTGACGTTTGACATACACACACAAACATGACATCATATGATAGATCTGCCCATGGTGAACAACTTTGCCTCTTGAAGCGTTGCTGTCAATCAAACGGTGTCACGGTTAATCCGTGTCATGTCTTGTCTCTGTTCCGATTGTTATCACCTGGACATTCATTGATTAATTACCTGCCTCATCACACCTGTTTGTCATTTAGTCTGTGTGTATATATACCTCTGTCTTCTGTTTGCTCACTGCTGGATCATTGTCATTGATACCCTGTCTGTTCCTGTGTTAATGTTCCTGTGTTCATGTTCCTGTGTTCCTGCCTTCACCATGTCTGCCCTCGTGTTTTTATTATTAAATGTTATTTATTTTGAACCTTGCGTTTGCGTCCTGTCCTTACAACCCTTCCGTGTCGTGACAGAATGATCCAGCCCAAACTGGACGCAGCAGGTTCACGGAGGGCGGCTCCCCCAGGAGTTTCGTCGAGGGGGAGTAGTGACATCGGGGTTCATTCCCCATCAGCCCCGATGTCTCTTGGGGACCACCGTGAGCGATCGCTCGCTCCTGCGGGAGGAGGATCGGCCCAGGCGGTCCCCCAACGGTTGAGTCGTCGTCGACAGTCCCTCGGAGGACCACCATCCTGCTCGCAGGGGGATCCGGAACGGACCACGCCCGATCATTTCCCCGGGGTGGCTACCGAGGGTCTCCGTTTCCGCGAGGGGATGGGAGATGATTTCCGGGGGCATCTGATCATCGACGATTCCCCGCCGGGGGGTAATTCGTCTGCCTCGGTTCTCGGAGCGATCACTCCGGTTTTCCTGGCGCAGTCCGGCCAACCGTCCTGTTGGTCTCATCCCGGCGGCTGCCGGCTTCGCCAGGGTCCCCAAGCCCTCCACCCCTCCCTTGGACTCTCGCTTCCAGACTTTGTTTTTGTTGTGTTTTATGTGAGTGTCTGGTAGCCACTCGTAGAGGGGAGGGTAATGTCACGGTTAATCCGTGTCATGTCTTGTCTCTGTTCCGATTGTTATCACCTGGACATTCATTGATTAATTACCTGCCTCATCACACCTGTTTGTCATTTAGTCTGTGTGTATATATACCTCTGTCTTCTGTTTGCTCACTGCTGGATCATTGTCATTGATACCCTGTCTGTTCCTGTGTTAATGTTCCTGTGTTCATGTTCCTGTGTTCCTGCCTTCACCATGTCTGCCCTCGTGTTTTTATTATTAAATGTTATTTATTTTGAACCTTGCGTTTGCGTCCTGTCTCTCCAACCCTGTCGTGACAAACGGTTCGTGAGTTATTGGTGATAACCTTCAAAACCTACTTTTGCGAACTAGTCCTAGGTTTTTCGCCCGATCGGAATCGTTCCAATGCAAGAGAAATCTGTGGAGTGAGTAGGTAAATAATTATCGAACAGAATTTGAAATTCCGCTTCAGGGTCACTAAGGGGCGCCAAAACTCTATACAGGAAGTAGCCTATCGTCACTGAAATGGCTATAACTCGTGAACGGTTTGAGAACTCTTAACGAGGTTTGGTACACATATGTAGCAGCTCAGTCCGGAGTCACAGTAAAAAAGATGCGGATTTTGGGCTCAAGGTGGTGCTATAACAGGCTTGAGCTCGGGAATGGCTGTGACTACACAACTGTTAGCCCGATACACTTAATATTTGGTATGGTGTGTCTTTGTGCAATGTACCATGAGGGTCTAGAAGGAAATTGGCGTATCTCCAAAAAGATGGCCGTCATCGGCCAATGAGGGTTGAGGACTGATTTGACAGAGTTAACGAAGGTCGATCGAAACAAAACACACTGTGCTTCTTCGTGTACTGCTCCTGAAGGCCAGTAAGAATTACGGTGTCATTTGGCCGCTAGGGGGCGTAATTCCGTATTTCAGTGCCTGTATCACGTGACATTTGACATACACACACAAACATGACATCATATGATAGATCTGCTCATGGTGAACAACTTTGTCTCTTGAAGCATTGCTGTCAATCAAACGGTTCGTGAGTTATTGGTGATAACCTTCAAAACCTACGTTTGCGAACTACTCCTTGGTTTTTCGCCCGATTGGAACCTAACCAAGGCTGATTGATTCTGTGGAGTGTGACTATAAATAATTATAAAAAAAGTTGAAATTTGTATTCATACATGAAAGGAGTGGCCAAAAACGTAAATGTGCGGAGCTTAGAACATTTAAACGGCCATAACTCGAGAGGGGTTTGAGATATCATCATGGGGCTTGAATAATATGTAAAAGCCATCGTTCTCATGTCGTGATATAAAAAGTTTGCCGATCGGACAATAGATGGCGCTATAACTGGGAAGAAGGCATTAAATAATGTGATTATGTAGCGGTTACACGTATATAAGCCTATAATTTTATCTGTGATCAACAAATTTTCATGGGAGTTGTTTTTATATGATCCTGAATTGTTTTTGAATCCTACAATACCAAGCATGCCAGGTTTCGAGTTAGGGTTTTACCATAACTACGTTTTAGCTCATAAAAAACAATCACTAATATCTTTGTAACCGTAACTCCTATCGACTCGAAAACACCATAGGAAGAACATTACATTACCTTCTGAACAAAAAACTTTATTGGTGTTATATTAAAATTGTCATCAGAAATGGCCGAAAATTGCGTAAAAAACCTAAATTTACTTACATTGTTAATGTATTTAAGGTTGTATCTTTGCCAAATCTATGCGTAATGACACAGTACTTCGTAATTAGAATGGCAGTCAGGACCTGAGGGAGTATGCACAGTTTCGTTGCAGCGCCACCTAGTGGTCGGACACATATTTTACACGCCTATAACTTTGGATGTCAAGCATGTCAAGCATAATCTTTGCAGCTGTTTTTGCAGTCCATTGTAGGTCCTTGTGGTCTCCTGCGCTGCTGTGTGTGTGTCAAATGTGCACAAGCGCAGTCTGTTTGAACCCTTGCTGACCATGCCACAACTCAATGGCCTTGTAGTTAAACCAAACGCGACCATTTCTGAATTGTATGTTACCGTATAAATCTGAAAAACCAATTCTCCTTAACAAATTATCCGAATGACTTCACATTAAGGACGTGAAATGTTTGTCCTATAGGTGCACGTGTGTGTAAGCATGCATAGTCTGTATGAACCATTTCTGAACATCTCTTTCATTTTTCTGGATGCGAAGTGGTGTATCATTCATTGTGGGTGTGTTCAGGTGAAACTCCCTCAGCCTGGTTGACGACGTCTGACGTCTTTGACGTGTTTTAATGCTCGAAACCCGGTAACTGCTGCTTTCAGCTATATTTCTTTTTATTTCTCTTGATTTTATTCTTATTTTTAACTGTTTTATACTTTTATTCCTGTTTTATTCTTTTTCACACATTTAAACAATTTTTACTAAAATCACATTTATTTTCTTTTAATTGATATTTTAAATTCATGTATCTTTGATTTTTTTGTTTTCTCATTTCTATGTAAAGCACTTTGAATGACCTCTGTGTATGAAATGTGCTATACAAATAAACTTGCCTTGCCTAAGTGATTAGAAACAAGTTAAGATTTCATTGTTTAAATACTAGTCACTAGTGTGTGTGTAAAATTATAATTGAAGAGTTTTTCTATCACCTTTTAAAAGAGAGAGAGAGAGAGAGAGAGAGAGAGAGAGAGAGAGAGAGAGAAAGAGAGATAAATATTTTACATTACCTTCAGATATTGTCAGGAAGGCAGAAACAAAAATAAACACATTTAAGTCCATTTTCAGTGATAAATATTTCTGTTCATCTCTCTGGATTGTAAAATCTCAGTGCAGGTTTGTAAATGAGTCTACTGGTTCATGCAGTCTTGTTTAAACCGGTTTTGTTTTCTTCCTAATGATAAAGAAAGAGTTCTGTGGAACTGAAGCTGATCCAGACAAACCGGTTCTGATCGAGTCGTAAGATGATCGGTATGAATAATATAAAAAAGATGTTTTTATAAAGGGTGTACACTGAAACTGCATTGCAACATCAAGAACTAAGTTATTAAATTAAAATGTCTGTTTGCTTTATGTTTATGTGTCTAATTTACTAATAGTTGTAATACTTTATGAAAGCTTAGTCTTCCTGAATTATTGTGCTTGTACATTATAGCAAAAACACTTTTCATTTAATGTTTTTGCAAATCACTCAACTTTTATTGACAGCAAAAGTTTGTGTTTTCTTTAAGTCATTTTGCTGTCAACTTAAAATGGTGTTATTAATTTTTGATGGGCCAAACATTATTCTGAGTGGACCCCTATTGTTTTAGTTAGGCCTAGTTTTAATTATTAGTGCTGTATCCTTGTCAATGATTCAGTGCTCTGAACTGATCTGTAAATGTCTGACAGATAAATTATCCTACAAATCACAATATGTGAAGTACTCATAACTTTGAATTCGAGCTCGCTCACTTCTGTTTTTGACGAGAAAGTTCATGTTTGTTGTTGCACAACCAGCACCTCATTATTTTATTCATGTCAGTCTCATATGGATCCTGTGAGGTTTTTAAACTTCATCTTTTACTGTAAATGATCATACAGCTCATTTATAAACTGCAAAAAGTATAGCACCAATAGAGAGACTGAGGCCTCAGCAGAACAAAAGAGGTATTTCCTAATTTGTGGACATTTGCAAAGTTTTTTTTTTAACTCTTTACCTCATTTATTCAAATCAATGTCTGGTTCCTGATACAGCTTTAAGAATCATGGGAAAAGTTTAGTTTTACAGAAGTCCTATTAAAGCCATGCAGGATTTCCTTGCTTGTTTTCTCGTGATCAACACATAAAATAGTTTATGAAGAAACACATATGGGTTATAATAAATAAATAATCTTAGATCTTCTGTCTTTTTTTCTGATTGGATGCTTAACAAAGTTATTTTGGTTTGGAAATGCCAAGTAATTGAGAAACGCCCTTTTATGTTCTGCAGAAATCTATATTTGCCAACAGATGATTGTGTATGTTGAGTGAATGTTGGATTAATTTACTGTACCAATAATATAAAAAGTAATACACACTAAACTAAAAATTTAAGTAATACACAAAAGTTGTTTGGTAGAAATGTAATAGTTATTATTTTTATGTGAAATTATTTGAAGTAAATCTTAACGTTTAAACGCACAGACATATTGAGCAGACATGAGCCAAATGAGAGGTCTGAGAATAAAACAGTCCCAATTTACAGTGAATAAATTAAATATGCAACAAAACCAGTGTAAGAACAATTTTACCATTTAAATAGAAGAAGTAGGGGTGTGATGGATTGCAAAACTCACGGTTCGGATCACATTGCGGTTTTTGAGGCACGGATCGGATCATTTTTGGATCAGCACAAAAAGGGGTGGGAAAAATCTAATAAGAACAAATAAAGAAATTACAAACATTTATAAAAAAAGAACAAATTTGTACATTAAGTAAGGTCTAAAATTAGCATTAGGTACAGAAATTGAATCAAATAAATAATAACACTGTCTTTATTGTATGAATTAAATATATTTATAATTTTTTTAGAGGTACAGAAGTGATTTTCTCTTTGTCTTGGGTTGTTTGATTAATATTAATGACACAGACTTAAGTAGGTTAATTGAGGTTACTGTCTCTTTAGGATAAGCACGGACCTGGTTTCTGCCTTTACTCTATACATATGGTATTTCGAGATCATTTTATTTGTATGTGTCCTGTCGAGAACAGAAAGATTCTATGTTTGCTTGCTTTTTGAAACACGTCTCTCTGTGTATGCACTTTTGAGTGCACTTTAATGTGTGGGCACACACAAGGGCTTTTCACATTGCGCTTAACCCTGGGTTATCTTCGTTCTAAACCCAATTTAGAAGCGGGGTTATCCCTGATATTAACCCAGGGTTATGAAGTCAGGGATAGCACCGCTTTTGTGGGATTAACCCCGCATTGCGGTGCCAAACGCATGCAGTCTGAAACAAATTGGGGTTAACATTTTCATTTGCATATCTGTGGTATAATTTGCGGTCATGATTGGATAAAAAGTGATGTCAAACTAATTTGAATTAAAATAACCATTTGTCTCGCGCTTCCGTGTCAGTGACAGAACAGGTCACCATGTAAATCTCTCTTGGATGTTTTAAGTCTCCTGGGATGTCATTTTTACTCCAATTCAGGTGTTTTCAGTACATAGATGGTGATGTTAGGTACGTTTACTTCAGTTTCTCAAGACCATTGCTAAGCATTGAGTCACAACATTCTAACTCTGCTTCAATTTACACTGCATGCGTTTGGCACCGCAGTGCTGGGTTAACCCCGCAAAAGTGGTGCTGACCCTGCTTTGGAGCAGGGTTTCATAACCCTGGGTTAATTTCAGGGATAACCCTGCTTCTAAATTACAAGTGTGAAACGCTTCTTAACCCAGGGTTAAAAGCAGGGTTTAGAACAAAGATAAACTAGAGTTAAGCGCAGTGTGAAAAGCCCTAATGCGGCAGCCAATCAGAAACTCAGAAGAGCACGTACCTCATTTCAGCATCTGAATTGGAGTAAAATGACATCCCAGGAGACTTAAAACAGCCAAGAGAGACTTACGTGGTGACCTGTTCTGTCATTGACGCAAAAGCGTGTGACAAACGGTTATTCAAAGCGACAACATGTTATTTTAATTCAGTCAGTTTGACATCGCTTTTTATCCAATCATGACTGTTGACACTGCAAATATACAAATGAAAATGTTAACCCAAGGATTAGCAATGCATAGTGTGAAACATCAGATTATGTATACCAAGGGTTATATCCAGTGATGTCGGTAACGCGTTACTTAGTAACAGTGTTGGGGAAAGTTACTTTTAAAAGTAATGCATTACAATATTAAGTTACTCCCCAAAAAAGTAACTAATTGCATTACTTAGTTACTTTTCATGGAAAGTAATGCTTACGTTACTTTTAGTTACTTTTGCGTTACTTTTTCGTGGCTAAAGCTTGATCTCTTTCAGGCCTTGCAGGTGTTTTTATGACTGAAAAGTTCTGCATTCAGAAATTGCATATTTCATCACAAAAATGTTTAGCTCTGGCTTGCCATCTCAGTTTCTGACTCAAACTGTTTCCACACAGGCACAGAGAGTGCATACGTTTAGTTTAATTCAGTACATATTTTTTCATCAAATTAATTAAACTTAAAAAGTAACTTGAGTTACTTTTTTGAAAAAGTAACTCAAATATTAATGTGTACATTTAAAAAGTAATGCGTTACTTTACTCGTTACTTCAGAAAAGTAATATTATTACGTAACTCAAGTTACTTGTAATGCGTTACCCCCAACACTGCTTAGTAACGCGTTCCTCTAATTTTACCACTTTTTTTAGTAACGAGTAATCTAACGCGTTAATATTTCCAAACCAGTAATCAGATTAAAGTTACTTATCCAAGCCACTGTGCGTTACTATTTTTGAAATTTTCCTTAGTAAAATATATATTTTCTTGTATATTTCTTTTTGCGTCTCGGGAAGTGAAGTCAGGTGTGCGACAAGTCACGTTTTCAGCACAAGGACAACTCAGGTCACTTGTAAGCGACACAAACGTAAACAACGTACAATGGAGAGAGAAGAGAGATGCAGCTACAAAAACACTACGTCAAATAAAAATAAAAAAACATTTGGAGTCGCGGCACGGCACAGACAGTCAAACTATGAGCAAGTCCCACCCGGTGGTGCGAAGCAGTGCAGGAGGTCATCCACTACCCAAACAACAAAAGCTGGACTTCAGTGCAAAACCAGTAAGTGTGGGAGAGTTGAAGAACGAAAGTAACAAAGCGATTTTCTCCGAGCCTTAATAACATCTGCATCTCACTATGACAGCATATTAGCACATAACCTCTGAAAATGTTGACAGGTATCGCGTTATTTACTCACCGATTTCCACGTGTTGATCCAGAACTGTGTTTTCAACCATGATAAGTAAATTCCAAAAGCGGTCTTTTTTTCTTACAACGCGTTGTGTTTCTTGTTTCATGTGTTACAATACTGATAAATCTACAAGGTGTTTACTATATAACATCCTGAAGACTTCTCAGTTTTTCAAAATAAAAGTAACAATATACTTTTATTTTGTGAGTAGATCCTGTCGGGTCAAAAGTAACACTTGTTAGTTTTGTCCCGCTGCTAATACTGTGTATAATATGTTAAAAATTGATATTATTCTAATTTGATTTTTATTTTATTTTCATAGTGTTCAAACTATTGAATTTTTTTTTTGTCTCAGCAATTTAAGTTTGTACTGTTGGTTGCTTTTGAAACACTGATAAAACTGAAATTTACAATAAAAATGTAATTATTTTTTACAGAGATAAATGACAAAATAAGTTTGCAGTTACATATTAAAGAGGTCATAGTCATATATATTTAATAAAAACAAGTGTAACACAAAAATCTATCATGTTTTGTTGTGTTACTTTTGACCCACCTGTGTGTTACTTTCGTCCCTGCTGTCAAGGTCAAAAGTAACAATTCACTACTCTTGTTTAAAGTGAAATTATACAGAAGTCGTTTTACATTTGTTCAAAATTCCAGCTGGTTTTGATAGACCACACTTGTGAGTTATAAACCACAGCAAAAATATATCTCTGTCTAAAACATTAGCTTTTAAAATTAAGTTTTTCTGAAAATGGTCCCTGCTCTTCCCTATTTATGTTAAGAAAAGTCAAGAAAGACTCATATATATATATATATATATATATATTAGTTTTTTAAAACACAACAGTTCAACTTGTCAGGAGATACATTGTTGACGTTACTGTTAAAAATGCACTTCCAATAAAGTTGAGGCAGTGGGGGTGTTGGCAGCTACTGGAATGTAGATAACAAAGTTACTTGTAATCTAACTTAGTTACTTTTAAAATCAAGTTATTTGTAAAGTAACTTAGTTACTTTTTAAAGGAGTAATCAGTAATCAGTAATCAGATTACTTTTTCAAAGTAACATCACTGGTTATATCTTAACCCCACTGCTTAAGTATGTGTCACAGGTCGGAGCGGACCACAGATGTTGCAAGTTGCAAGCCCCTTCCTAGTTTCCACCTCGAGGAGGTCCCAAAGCCAACCCAATGACCAGACACACAGAGCGTAAGTAATATTAAAACAAATTTCATTTAAATTAGTTAAAATAGTTCAGGAAGGGGGAAAGGGAAATCTTAAAATATCGTCTCTGTTCTGCAGAAGGAGAAAGGGGCAGGAGAGGACTATGCAGCGAGGGTAAGTATATTCACAGGTGGAAGAGGGGGACGGAGCTCCTTTGTCCCTTTTGGCAACCCTTAGTCTTTCCCTCCTCTTTGGGTTTTGTTGACTCGTGGCGCCCTTCTTTTCTCCTGAAGGCAGAGTAAAACACACAATAAATAAATCGATCCGGTGAGAGTGGCTACCTGTTACTTGGTTCCGTATGACTGGCTGATAAATGATTTGTTCCTCCGATGTCTTTGTACAGGGCGCTCGAGTGGCGTCTCCCCTCCTGTAAGCTCCGAGGTGGGTGCAACCCGCGGCACAGGACTCCTAAGGAACAGGTAAGATGCAAGGTGAGTATCTCCAAATATTTTACCCTGCACTCTGGCTGACCAGCTTCTCAGAATCCGTTTCCCTGGCTTTCAATGTTAAGGAGGCTTGGGGTCTGTGAGACACGTGTAATTTTAACTCCTTACAGGTGGTACTGCAAGAGAGAGGTCGCTCGAGCTACGGGGGAAAACACAGGTAAGTATTTCACAGGTGCCTGGGGCTTTACCTTCCTTGGTGACATACAACTCAATCTGGTAGTCCTTGGCTGTGGGCAAAGGTAAGGACTTCACAGGTGCACTGGGGCATTACTCTCACTCTGGTGGCTCGTAGCTGTGGGCACAGGTAGACACTTCACAGGTAACTGGGGCTCTATTCTCACTTTAGTAGCTCGTAACAGTGGACAAAAGTAAGTACTCCGCAGGTACGCTAGGGCTTTACTCTCACTCTGGAGGCTCACAGCTGTAGACACAGGTAAGCACTTCACAGGTAATGGGGCTCTATTCTCACTTTAGTGACTCGTAGCAGTGGACAAAGGTAAGTACTTTGCAGGTGCACTGGGACTTTACTCTCACTCTGGAGGCTCGTAGCTGTGGACAAAGGTAAGCACTTCACAGGTAACTGGGGCTCTATTCTCACTTTAGTGACTCGTAGCAATGGACAAAGGCAGAAAGGTAAGTATTCTTCACAGAGGTCTAGGGCTTTACAGCGGCTCCAAGTAACACAACTCAATATACGGACACTCAACTTCGGGCAGGAGGTGGGTAGTTTACAGATGACTGGGACTCTTACTGTTACTTTAGATCACGTACAAACTCAAACTGCTGGCTCTTAGCTTTAGGCAGAAAGGTAAGTATTTTTTACAGATGACTGGGGCTTTACTGTGACTTCAGGTAGCACAACTCGATTCACTAACACTACACAGGGGGAGGAGTAATTTACAGATGATGAAGTGGTTTGTTTTAATCCGAATATGGGTATCAAATACTTTACCATTATCTTTATATGTTTTTTCTATATGGATATAACCAGTTACTTTACCGTTATGTTTTTATGTTTCTCTATATGAAGTTCAGTTATAGGCATCACATAGTGTACCAGTGTGTGTGTGTGTAGAAAATTACCAGAGGGTAAGAACAAAGGACCCACAGTCCTAGAAAAGTGATGCCATATGTTCTCTATATGATATGAACCATATGTTAAACCCTTGGGAATAGGATAGCGTGCGAGCAAGACTTTAAATGCTCTAGCACAGGGGAAAGTTTTTCAGTGAGTCTTGGAGATGGGCAGGACTGCTCGGCTTTTATTTGCCTGGTTAATAAAAGTCTATCTTTTGAAAATGAAACCTACTGCTTGAGTATTTTATTCTTAAATAACCCAAAAGGGAAAACCACAACAAATGGCGACGAGGATGGGATTGGAAAAGAGCACAACAATTGGCAACCCAGATGGGACATGAAAAGAGCACAGAACCAGAGACCACAGCTGGCTTCTCGATGGGCAATACAATCAGGTGGCCACCTAAAAGAGGTAAGCGTTTTGCTTATTCAAAGATTGTATTGTTCACCTGAGATTGCTCGTGGTGGTAAGATTAATCACAATTGTTCTTCCAAATTTAAGAATAAAAAGAAGAAATTAATGATTATTAGACTAAATTATAAGAATTAAGGGTTTTATTTTCAGAGGAAACAGGTGCATGCACTCATCTGTTTTGTTACTAACAGGACTTGGTAGTAGTAGAACAGATGATTATTTTTATTTTTGAAATGGCTTTGATGATCGAAGTAAATCGAAGCGAATTTTTTTATTTTAAGTGAAGAAAACGCGTAAGAGTTTATGCAGTGTTGGACAGGAAGTGGATCTGCATGTCTATTGTCTGTTGAGGAAGTGAATGATTATAGAGGTCTATTGTCTCTTGGGGACAATAGATGTCTATTTTCTGTTGGGGAGGTGAATGACAATAGAGGCCTATTGTCTGGTGAATGACAATAGAAGTCTGTGCCTGTGGAGGAAGTGTAGGGCACAGAGGTCAATTTTGTGTATCAAAATTGACAGTATACCGCCTTAAAGTGGTATATTTTATTGTTTTAATTAAGATCCACGTTGAGGAGGTGTAGTGGGTCCGTTGTTTTAGTTGTATAACCACGTTGAGGAGGTGTAGTGGTTGTGTTGTTTTAATTAGCAAGGTACTTTAGGTAAAGTACAGTTTTGTTTTGTTTAATTGTATTTGTTTCTGTGTGAGAGTGTATGTGTCTGTGCTAGCATGAGTCTGTGAGAGCAAGTCTGAGATGAGTAAAGGTGGGGGCCGAGTGAGCAGTGGGTGTGTCTTTCTTCTGTGCCTCTGCAAAGGCCACAGAGAGGTGTTGTGTTACACTAGTGGAGTGAGAGATTGTTTAAAACTGTGGAATGGGAATACAGTTTGAAAGTAGATATAAGTATATATGTATGAATATGATTACGATATGAATAAGAGACAGTTATAAATGCTGGGTACTAAAGATGATATTTGATGATATTGTGGAGTTATTGTAGCTAAAAGTATTAATTATTATAGTTACTTCTAGAATCTGAATAATTCATTTAAATGATTGATTAAAATAAATGAGTGTGCTCGATAGGAAAAGTATAGCTTGCACAAAAAAGCACAAAAGTGTGTGATGGAGTTTGACATTATTTGAAAGAATCTTGTTTTAAAGACACACTAAGAATCTGATTAACTATTTGGGAAAATATATACATTGGACAAATAAAAACAATACGTTTGTGAAGTGGTTAGAATGAGAAATAATTATAAAATATAAGGTTTGTTATATTGCAAGAAAAGATCATGGCAGTCACATTAATGGAAAAAAATAGGAATAAACAACTATTGTGTGGAGAATTGGAAGATAAGAAACTTAATATTCAATTGAGGAAACATCTGATGTGGCATTGTGTGAGAAAAATATAACTAAATAAAAATATAAACTAAAAGAATAAAAAAGAGTTAATTAAAAGACAAAGAAATGCTTGAGGAGAGAGAGAGAGAGAGAGAAGGCGAAGAGTAAAAGGGAGGGGGTACTGATGATTACCAGATGGGACCTGTAAAGGCCAATTCCAAGGCTCAAGGGAATTGTAGTTTTAAGGCAAAGTCTAGCAGAAAGACGAGATGAGGCGTTGAAAGAGGAAAAGTATAAAAAAAATAAAGAGTAAAGATCAAGTTATTAAAGGTGGAAATAAAGAGAAAAATAAAAAGGACAGAAAAATTATTAAAAGGTGAATGACACAGATAAATTATACAAAGATAAATTATTACAAAATGAAGAGGAGTCTTCATCTGATGATGGAAGGTGGTCACAAAATAAATTTTATTTTAAATCAAAAGGCAATATTTTGCATGGGTCAAACTGAAACCTTGTGGGGCTGATCATTCCTATCCTTTGACATTCAAGAAAATGAATAAACGCTGGCAAGAAACAGACAATGAAAAAACTGTGTGTGACAAACTGTTGGAGGAGCAAAGAGGCAACAACTCTTCAGCTGGACACGTCCTATGTGAATGGACTATATGAAGCAGTGAATGGGGCACTGCACAGACCATTACAAAAAAGACTGAGTGGAGTCCAGAAGGAGACTCACAAAGACAATATTGTTCTTGGAGACAAGAGAAAAACTGGACTATACTTTTGCTTCTTCATACAAGCCTTTGAGTGAAAGAGGGGAAGAGTGAAAGCAGCCGTCCAATGTTTAGTTTGTAATTATAGGGACACATACAATCTTTAGGGGAAAATCAGCTAGTCAAATTTAAAGGCTGATCAAGAATTTATGATGTTAGGTGTGACTACCTTTTCTGAAATCAAATCAGACTCCTAAAAATCTAATATGGCTTTAAAATGTTGTATACTACAGAGGAAGGAAAGGAAAAGGAAAATAAAATAGATTAAATAAATAAATTAAATAACACCAAAGGATATTATAAAAGGTAAACAAGAAAAAGCTGGGAAAATAGAGAAAAGAAAATAACTAATTATTGTGACAAACTTAGCATGACCATAAGTTAAGCAAATAAATCTAAAGTGTATCTAGTCTACAGTTTGAGAGCAATTAATGACAAGAAGATTGAGGTTCCAAAAAACCACACTTTGCTGACAAATGTTCTCCATTTGATAAACATTTTCACTGTGTTTTTGATTTGCATAGGAAATAGATACTTGTTTGCGTTTACGTATTTTCTTATGAAGGATAACATTATACAGGTTTAGAATTACTGAAACACTATTCCAATATGCTGAAATGTTGGTCTGGTTGATTGCTGCGAAAATGTATAGTGATTGGTTTTCATTGAAGTAGGCTCACAGGAGAATAGTTGATTTTGCCAGCAGGGCAAATACATAACAGATGTGGAAGCTAAAAGGGCCTCAGAGTGTAAGGAAAACCTATTAGATCATACAGAAGTGAAAATATCTCAGTCATAAATACTGTTATCAGAGATGCACATGGGACAAAGAATTGGAATAAAAATGTGATTATTGGTTTGTGATAAAAACGAAAATTTAATTGGTAATAAGAATGAAAAATTTGATTTGACTATCATAAGAATGAAGAATTGACTATCATCTACAATCACAAGTGATGGTAGACAAAATGGTATATAAAAGAAATCATCCTCAAAGCCATGCTTAACAAAGTGTGTGAAAATACTAAACTTAACTGGATTGCTGCTTTACCTCTTGCATTAACGAGCATGTAAACTAACAACAGCACACCTTTAACACTGCATGAAATGTTCGCCGATCGACCTATGCGTATTGTAAAAACCATCAGGAATTAAGTGTTATATGAAGAAACTAATTGTCTATGTATTTGAGCTATTTGTGTACAGAACATAAAAGGACGAGGAGGAGAGACAACATGCCTCAGTTGGGAGAGATGATCTAGCTTATCTGAGGGTCAAAAGGTCGAAGGGCCTGCAGGAGAATGCAGAAGGAGCAAACCTGCCAAAAGGGCCAAACACAGTCAAAGGGGGCTGCAGAGGGATGAGAGAAGCTCTATGCGGAAAGTCCAAGTGGGAGGAGCAACAAATGCATCATAGCTCGTAGGATGGCAGTTGGAGAGGAGGAAATTACGCATCTGATATGAAAGATGAAACATCAAAACCAAATCAAATCAAAAGCAATTCAAGTATACCGACGGACGGATGAACAAAGTTTTAAGCATCGAGAGGAAAAGTGGAAAAGAGAAATTGTCAACAGAAATTGAAAAGAACGAAGCTGTTTACTACAGAAGATTTGCATGGCCACAGTCAATCAAACTTCTCGGCAATGACTGTTGCCTTCAACGAGGCCCAGTGAAAGATCTGTAACAATATCAAAGGAACTTAATCTGAGAGAAAGACTGAAAACATTAAAACTACACAGAGACATTGAACAGAGAACATAAGGTGGACATTTTATGGGAAACATCCCAAAGATAACAAATGATACAAATGGACAATATTTAAAATCAAAGAAATAGGTTTACAAAGTTGCTTTTTATGCTCTAAACTAAATCAGATTTTAATAAGGTAATAACATTTTCAAGTCCACATAAATATGATAGAGGTGATAAGTTCAACAAGAATTCTTATGGATTAGAGAAAAAGTTAAGGTCAACCTGTCTGGATAAATATTAAGGTCTTTTTGGAAATTCTAAGTTGAAAGATATATTTTGTAGGCCACAATTGTCAATGTTAGTATGTTAACAAAAACATTAACATAGAAAAAGGAAAGATAGAGATTTCAGAATTGTACAGTAAAGATTACAATCAAGAATATGTAAAACTTAAGGAATTATAGACTTAGAAAAATTCAATAGGAAATGCTTTATAACAGAAATTTTGAATAAATCAACTACAAAAACGTTAGATCTATTACATCAAAGAGGCTAGCGTAAGGTGTACAAGTGAGAAGAGAAATGGTATTAGAAGAAAACTATAATCAAATAATAGCAACATATACAATGAAGGTATATGAGGATGATACAATGAAGATGTTTGGAGAATTATTTTGGATTTGTAGAAAAAGAAAATGTCGTCATCATTAGGATGGAGAGAAAAAGTATTTAAATATGAGGGAGACATGTAAATCACTACAATAGAAGGGAATTTAAAATCCTCATTAAAGGATAACAAAACAATTAATCATAAAATTATATGTAGATTCTGTCGATCAACCAAATGGGTGCCAAAGTAGATTAAGGTATGGGATTAAGCTAAATAAGGAATTTAATAAAGTTTTTTCAGAATAAAAATACAAAACAAATAAACTATGTAAAGTACTACAATCAAAAGTAGATTATTAAGGTTACCAATAAGGCATTAATTTATCTTAGGATAACAACTAGATGCAGCCAATAGAAATAGATGACAAAATATACGGAATCAACTTTAATTAGCGCTTAGGGGTAAATAAGTTGTAGGTATCTATTTAGAAAACCAAATGGAAATATTAGGATGATGGAGAAATTAACTTGAAATTAACAAGAGTGTTATTAGGACTTACGTTACAAAACAGTATTGAATTTACAACTGGGAGATGGGTATTCAAGTACTTCTGATGATGATGATGATGATGATGATGATGATGAAGAGGAGGAACAAGATGTACTTGTATTGAAACAAATATTTCTTATTTGTCATGCTTTACTTTTTGTTTTTATTTTTAGTAATTTTTGTTTTATTTGCTTTTTGGGTTTCTTTGCTTTATTTTATTTACTTTTAACTTTACAATATATTCTACATAACTGGGACAACCAACAGCAGGTGCAGAACCAATTACACGCACACATTTTTTAAACTGTTTATAAAGAGGGACCTTAAAGGAATAGTCTACTCATTTTCAATATTAAAATATGTTATTACCTTAACTAAGAACTGTTGAATCATCCCTCTATCATCTGTGTGTGTGCACGTAAGCGCTGGAGCGCGCTGCGACGCTACGATAGCATTTAGCTTAGCCCCATTCATTCAATGGTACCATTTAGAGATAAAGTTAGAAGTGACCAAACACATCAACGTTTTTCCTATTTAAGACGAGTAGTTATACGAGCAAGTTTGGTGGTACAAAATAAAACATAGCGCTTTTCTAAGCGGATTTAAAAGAGTAACTATATTTTATGGCGTAATAGCACTTTTGGGAGTACTTCGACTCGGCGCAGTAACACCCTCCCTCTCCCATTATGAGAGTGAGAAGGGGAGCGGACTTTTCAGGCGAGTCGAAGTACTCCCAAAAGTGCTATTACGCCATAAAATATAGTTACTCTTTTAAATCCGCTTAGAAAAGCGCTATGTTTTATTTTGTACCACCAAACTTGCTCGTATAACTACTCGTCTTAAATAGGAAAAACGTTGATGTGTTTGGTCACTTCTAACTTTATCTCTAAATGGCACCATTGAATGAATGGGGCTAAGCTAAATGCTATTGAAGCGTCGCAGCGCGCTCCAGCGCTTACGTGCACACACACAGATGATAGAGGGATGATTCAACAGTTCTTAGTTATGGTAATAACATATTTTAATATTGAAAATGAGTAGACTATTCCTTTAAGTTCTTTTACTTTTACATTCAAAGACAAAACAAGAATGGAAAGATGTTTGCTCTTATTGTCCATAGTTCGAAGTGCAGTGGCATAATTTGGTAATTGGTAATGTACAGTGGCTTTCTTTAGTCACAATATATAGTAATAACTGAGACACTGAGTTATGAAACGGCACTTCGGATTAAAATAAATAAACAGGAAACTGAGGCTAAGGAAGCCTCAGAGCGGGGAATGAAGTGGTTTGTTTTAATCCGAATATGGGTATCAAATACTTTACCATTATCTTTATATGTTTTTTCTATATGGATATAACCAGTTACTTTACCGTTATGTTTTTATGTTTCTCTATATGAAGTTCAGTTATAGGCATCACATAGTGTACCAGTGTGTGTGTGTGTAGAAAATTACCAGAGGGTAAGAACAAAGGACCCACAGTCCTAGAAAAGTGATGCCATATGTTCTCTATATGATATGAACCATATGTTAAACCCTTGGGAATAGGATAGCGTGCGAGCAAGACTTTAAATGCTCTAGCACAGGGGAAAGTTTTTCAATGAGTCTTGGAGATGGGCAGGACTGCTCGGCTTTTATTTGCCTGGTTAATAAAAGTCTATCTTTTGAAAATGAAACCCACTGCTTGAGTATTTTATTCTTAAAGAACCCAAAAGGGAAAACCACAACAATGACTGGGACTTTACTGTGGTCCTAAAATTTCTCAACCACAACAGGGATTTTACATAGAATACTTCTCTTGGGCAGTGGACTTACGGTGAATATGCTGCAATACAGTAAGTAGATGGACTGACAGACCTTGAGTAGTAAAGCGTCTTGGCACAGGCGTTCACAAAGGCTTCCGCGTGTTTGTGGGTTTGCGCCGCCGTCGACCCCAGAGTGTTAAAGGCCCCGTATTCGTATCTATCTGAAGTCCAAGTCAAAGGCCCCATACACCCTCTTGTTCTCCCAAGTTAAAGGTCCTGTACACTGTCCTGCTGCCCACGTTAAAGGCCCCGTATACATACTTACCTGCTGCCCAAGTTAAAGGCCCCGTATGCATACTTACCTGCTGCCCAAGTTAAAGGCCCCGTATACATACTTACCTGCTGCCCAAGTTAAAGGCCCGGTAGACATACATATCTGCTGCCCACGTTAGAGGCCCCGTACATATTCCTGCCGCCCAAGGTTAAAGGCCCCGTATATATACTTACCTACCGTCGAAGTTCAAGGCCCGTGCCCTCATCTGCATGTCGGTTGGCCCCATATTGGAGTGGTGATAGCGATTCCGCATTCCCCCTTGGATTCCTGTTGTGTTACAAACACGGAAGGATCAGTGGATGAACTGTAAGCCTTGGGCAAAACTTCAGTGAGTGTGTTTTCTGTGGATGAACTTACCTTTGCATATTCAACTGTTACTTCCCTCTTGTGAGTCCAGGGCCAGAGGTTGTAAGGAAGACACCTGCTGGTACCTGGTGAAGTGAGGACGAAAGGAAATCAGGACCACTTACCTGTATACACAAGGCCTAGTAAAAGACGTCCCCTCTCCTGCCCCCTCGAGTCCTGGAGGACGAGTTCGGGCATCTGCGCCCAATTCCCCAATCTCTCACCTGACTACGGCAGCCCTTTTAGAACCTTTCTTTTTAAATAAATAAATAAATAAATAAATAAACCTGGTTAAATTTTATATCTCCTTGTCTGTCTTGTCATTGGGGTGCTTTGGTACCTCCTCGGGGTGGAAATTGAGGGAGGAGAGAGACTCACGTTAGGGGTGGTCCGCTCCGACCTGTGACATTAAGGACTAATTTTATTAAGTCTAGGGGAGAGTAGGGGCAAACGTACCATTTTCCCGAAAAATATAAGTTTAAATGCTAACGTTTTAAAATGATCACAAAATAGCGCGATATCTGGCAGCTCAGTCAAGGGTTGTGTGCTGAACGTCAAGGCCCTGAGAAAATCGCTTTTTTACATTCCTCCTGTGTTACTTTCACCCATGTTCTCCCCTACACAAAATAGTAAATTGACTCCTACTAAAAATCTTTGTTCAAATTACTTTATGTTTGTTAGGAGAACATTTTAAAATTTGATTTTTTTTACAGTGTGCTGCTCAGCTGCATGGATTCAAAGGTGAAAAATAAGAAGAAATTTTGTTGTGTTGACATGTGAAAGTAAACTGATATTTTACTTGTGTTTTCATGTGTGAAGATAAAACTCCTGTAAGAGTTCCAGATTAACCAGTTTATATTATGGCATGACTTTTCCTCATTCTTATCAAGATGCTTTACAAAACTTTCCCTTTTCCCTTAATGTGTTCCGCTTCACAGAAAATCCACCAGGTGGCGCATAAAAAACTAAAATTTTATATGCGTTGTCATTGCGCTTGTTTCCAGAAGTTAATAAGGGCATTGCTGAATATTTAACATTTCTATTAAAACAGCAAAGTGACGTCAACCCCTTCTTGCCAGCATAACATACATCTATTAAGATGACTGTACGTGCAATGGGCATTTATACTAAGTGCAACAGAGAATTTAGTGTGAGCCTAATACACTTAACTCTATTTACAATGAATATCTTAATTATTTGTGTTGTCGAATTTTGACACAGTTTTATTGTTTGTTCATAATATTAATAATTATGTCAGTTTTTCTAAAAGTATTAATATTTTAAAGTGATTTATGTGGTATAAAAATGCATGTTTTAAAGTTAAAAATGTTGTAAAAATGTATTAGTATTATAATTCTTAATATATTAAGAACAATATGACACATGTATATTGCGCTAAAATGCTTTACATATGGAAAGAGGAATTCTTCTCAACCACCACCAATAAAATTATTCTTTAGAAAAACGGCGTTTAAACCCACGCAGAGCGAACAAGAAAACATAGACCTATGCTTACATACTGTACAGTGGGCATATGATATCTTTATTTAGTTTTACATATTTATATTTATTATACCTTTAATAATACCTTTCTTGCGCATATAGGCAGTCAGTGTTATGATTTTTTTTTATAATTCATAACCTTAAAAATATTCAGTGGCTTTGTAAATATCACTAAAATAATGAATTAAAGTAACTTTATAAAATCTCTTAATGTCACTTATGTATTTTTAGTTGGCCAAACCAAAATAAATGGCAAGAAATAGAACAGACATTTTAATTTAAAATGTACATATATTATAGGCGTATATACTACATCAATAAAATAGCGGACAGAGAAACTGCGCCTGTATAGACAAACACACCTCGTCTCATTCCAGATATCTTATCTCAGACGTTCGCAGTCAACACTTTTTAAAACTTATTTGTATAAAATCTAATTTATAAATTAAAAAAAACAAAGTTTTAAGTTAAGACAATAATAAATATGTTTATCTTTATTGAAAGAAAAATGTAGAAAATGTTATTATGGGTATAGTTGATGCAAATAAAGTGTGCAGTATACAAAAAAATGCCAACAAATTATTTCTAAAAGTAGCAAGATTTTAAAAAGATAAAGGTGGTATAAAGAAAGACATAAGAAAAGTAGAGGTATGCAAAAGAGCACAGTTTAGTTATTGTTAATTAAAGCGGTTTTATACATCTTTCGCTTTGTTTGAATTGACAAGCATTTTATTCGCCACTGTCAACACATTTTGTGATTGATTTACTGATTTATTACAGAAAATTGTTGTCAGAAGCAAAGCTATTGTACTAAGCATCTTTATATGTTTTAAAGTTAAAAATGTTGTAAAAAATATATTAGTATTCTTTTATATTAAGAATAACAATATGATACATTTATATTGCGCTAAAATGCAATATACATTATTCTGCAATATAAATTATTCTCAACCACCACCAATAAAGTTTCAACATTATTCTTTAGAAAAAACGACGTTTAAACCCATGGAGCGAACAAGAAAACATATGGTTACATGCTCATTCGGCATATGATATCTTTTTTATTTAGTTTTACAGTTTTAAAAGTGACAAAAAAGTTCCTAAAATCTAATGAATACTGGTTTTGTAAAATGTATATTACTGCAGATGACAGCAGATTTTATTCAGTTCACCTACTAAGAAATAGAAGAAGTGATGATTTGTCATTGATTGGGGCTAATAGTATGACTGCCACACTCAAAATACACCAAACCAAATAAGCACTTTGTCAAGTGTTTTTCGTCTTCTTTGCTGTTTTAACCCTCACTTGATAGGGAGGTACCAATAATGAACATTTACTGGGTTTCACTCAATAACCAGGCCTCTGTTGCATCTTTGCTTTTCATTTTATTTATCTTCATTTTTTGTAGCCCAGGTATTTACAGGTGAAAAACCTTTAATCAGAACACACCAACCGTTTACAAATTTGCACATTTCTTTAAAACTAAATACACATGACTCAAAAATTATTAATTATCAAACCTGACACTAAATACCATATACACATACATATATACATATACATATCATAACAAATAACCAGATCTTAATTTAATCATTTTAGTTTAAACCTCAGGTTATAAATTACAATTTAAACTACAAGAAGCACAATGAAATCAATGAAACTAAACTAAACTAAACATTAAACTAAATGTAATAAATCACTAAACAGTTAAATAGTAAAGCAGTGAACTTAATATGAATATTTACCCACATGAATATTTACAATCCATATTATTCATTCCCATTAATCCTACAATTTACAATCTCAGTAATTAAATACTTTTTAGCTTACATTTTTCCCTCTTTTATACAAAAATAAACTATACCCACATTTAGACCATGTCTTTTCCACAACTAATTTAGTACAATAATAGTCCTCATTTCAGACTGCACATTAAACCCAAATCACATAATTTAGCAGACTGCGATAAAGTTAACCAATCAACTTTCACTATCATGTAAATACTAACATCACACAGATAATCCAGTGCATAAACACAAGTGCAGTTCTCTACTCATCAACGCTTCACTAGCGGCAAAACCATCCAGTGACACTCGCAACAGAGTCTGAATAAAGTGCCAATCTTACCGGCTGTCTGTTCAGTCTTTGAATTAGTACCGTTCAGCTTCAGAAAAACTTCAATGGGAATGCCGCTTCTCTTTCTTGCGTTGCTGGTGCGTTCGCTGGCTATAGCTATACACACTGAATCGGAAATGTGCATCTCTTTTCTCCGTTCGAGTGCGCACAGGTGATCGATAATTAGTTCCGAAAGATCGCTGACGAGGCGTTCGCCGCGACACCTCCCACTCAACCTTTTTGTCCTTGGACGGAAAGGTTGCAAAACCTTAAGGCGAGCTTAACACTATGGAGACTGCTCCTCAACAGGCAAAAGGACAACAAGTCGTCTGACTCAGCGTGCCTCACATCACACTGGCTACAGACGTCCGCAGGCGATCGGGGCGTGCTGCGAGTGAGCTTCCCTCGCGATGTAGCTTCACGGACCGCGTCCAGGCGACCGAAGACGCCATCACCCAACATGAAAGCGGTAAGACTCCACTTGTTATTGTAACCTGCATTACTTGCCACATGTACAGTTTAGCTTCTTCCATCAGCACAGAGGGGTTTACTTGTGCTAAGTGTATTGAAGTAGTAAGGCTGACGGAGAAGATTGCAGAACTAGAAGCGCGCATCCAAACGCTAGTTGATGACAGCAATACCGCTAATGCTACAAACGCTAATACCGCTAATGCTACAAACGCTAATACCGTTAATGCTACAAACACTGTTTCGGGTGCGCCTAGTGTTAAACGTAATACACATAGCTCGGTTCCATCATCTGAGTCAAGGGGGCCGACTAACTGGGTGACTGTCAGGCGGCAAAGTCGTTTCCGGTGCCCACCCAAGACCCCCCTGGTAATTTCAAACAGGTTCGATATTCTAAGCAATACACCGACTGAGACGTCTGTTAAAAGTGCCTTGGTCATTGGAGATTCGATACTTGGGAACGCGAACATTGAGGCACCAGCCACCATAGTCGATTGTATACCGGGAGCCAGGTCTTCAGACATTAGATCAAAACTTAAAGTGCTGGCTAATGCTAAGCGTAAGTTTTCTAAAATTGTTATTCACGCCGGCACGAATGACACCAGACTCCGCCAGTCGGAGATCACCAAAGATAATATTAAAGAGATATGTGAAATCGCTAAAACAATGTCAGACAATGTAATATGCTCTGGTCCCCTCCCCGCCTACTGGGGGGATGAAACTTACAGTAGATTATTGTCTCTTCATGACTGGATGTCAAAATGGTGCCCTCAGCATAACGTAGGGTTTATAGACAATTGGAAGCATTTTCGGGGGAGACCTGACCTGCTAAAGAGAGATGGCCTCCATCCATCTCAGGAAGGAAGTGCGATTCTCTCTATAAATCTGACCAATAGTCTTACTTCGAATACAGTCTGACTATCCAGGGTACAAGTCAGGCAACAGACGGATCGGCTTAACCGTCCATCTGTTAGCTGCCGTGATATGTCAAGATCACTTATATCCCAGCACTTCGAGTCAATCTTACCAGAATATCAACACATTTCATCTGTATCTGTTCCCCGAACAAATAAATACAGAGCACCGCTTGCCACATCTGGTACAAATCTGATTAATATAAAATTAGAAAACAATACATTAACAGATGAACCTCGAATGTTAAAATTCGGCCTTCTGAACATTAGATCGCTTACCAATAAAGAACCTATTGTCAATGAAATAGTTACAGACCAAAATTTAGATGCACTCTGTTTAACAGAAACCTGGCTTAAAGCAGACGACTACATTAGTTTAAACGAATCCACCCCACAAGACTATTATTATAAACACGAACCTCGATTAAAGGGGAGAGGGGGTGGTGTAGCTACAATATACAACAAAATTTTTAAAGTAAA
Organism: Misgurnus anguillicaudatus; assembly: GCF_027580225.2. Lineage (NCBI taxonomy): Eukaryota > Metazoa > Chordata > Actinopteri > Cypriniformes > Cobitidae > Misgurnus > Misgurnus anguillicaudatus. The sequence continues at coordinate 2,765,961 of NW_027395279.1, forward strand.
CCAAAAATCTGAAGTAAAATTTAAATCATTCGAACTAATGTTGTTAAATATGGAAATAACCGATCGTAACCACAAACAGCTCTCTTTTGCTTAGCTACAATCAATAGACCTCCGGGCCACCATGCAAATTTCCTTAAAGAAATAGCAGATTTCCTGTCTGAGCTTGTAGTCACTGTAGATAAAGCTCTTATCGTTGGTGATTTTAATATTCATGTGGATAACCCAAAAGATGCACTAGGACGTGCATTTATGGATGTTCTAAATTCTCTCAATATTAGACAAAACGTGACAGGGCCAACGCATACTCGTAAGCACACATTAGACTTAACCCTCTAGGCGCCACGGTCGACTTTTGTCGACAAGATGCGTCACTGAATGTAACTGCCGATTTTGTCACATAGGGTGTCAAATTTCGTTCATCCCCCCCTCCACTAGATGGCAGACATGTCCTACTTTATACCCGACTCAGAAAAACATCATGCTTCTATACAAACTATTAGAGCAAAAGGTGCATTGAAGTGCACAACAGCATAGCTAGTGTGCAAGTGAGTCATTTTATCAGAGCGATAACCTCAGCGAGTTTTTTCAATACATGATCATATAATGGCATCAAAAAAGCTTACCTGCAATGAAGTGTTGGGTCTTATATTCGCTGACAATGATTCTGAAGGGGAATATTTGCCTTCAGAAGATGCTGGTGATTCATTTTTAGTGACCACGATTCAGACGCACCCCTGCTTTGCAATCGTGCGGCTGCACAAAGTGAAAGTGTAGCTATACACCAAGCACATGATAAATCCTTTGCCCAATGTCAGTGGTGGGAATGTTACACGGGGTCGGAGAATTCATCGGGTTAGCAGGCGTGTTACAGGTGTGGGGAATGAGGCTGGAGGTAATATGCGCGTCCAGTCTTTTTACCGTGCAAGCAATGTTGAGCGAGCTGCGTCTTCCCGAGCGGGCCCTGGGAGTCTGTCGGGCGAGCGGCCGACTTCCAGTGCTCCGTCCCATGCACCTCCTCACAATCACGGTGACAGTAATGGCAATAGTCCCAGCTGTGCAAATTCTCTCCACTCGGGGCGCATGCGAGGCAGATCTGGCCATGCGGCTCGTAGCAGGAGCAGAGGCGGTGTTATACATGGGGCAGGGGAGCCATTATGCATAACGTTAGTCTATCGGCGCACAGATCAGTTTGTTTACTACTTACTATTTACCTGAGCATTCAGTATTGTGCAATATAGCATACAGAAGGTGAGGGACATTTTGGGGGAAAGAAGTGCTGCATTTTATCATTCAAACATGTGACTTTTCATGAAAAATCAAGATGGCTGCCACATATGACGTCATAATATGCAAATTTAATGGGACATTTTATTCCCCTCCATAAAGTGTGTCATCCTTAATATTTCTCTAATTTACAGAAAGTCTCTATCTCTTATCACGTTTAAGATATAGCCTTTTGAAAGTAACATGTCAAAATTAAACGTTTTAGGAAAAAACTTCTGGCGTCTAAAGGGTTAATTCTGTCACTCGGGCTCAATATTAATGACATCAAAATATCACCTCAGAGTGATGCAGTTTCTGACCATTACCTTGTGTCATACACTGTACTCAATCCACAACATGCTACAGATTAGCCAGAACAATAATTTCCACCACTAAAGATAGATTTATTAGCACTCTTCCAGACCTGTCCCAAATTAAACATGTAGCAGATAACTGTGACGATCTAGATATTGTAATAGAAAACCTAAACAATGTCTGTTCTAACACATTGGATGCCGTTGCTCCCATTCGAAAAAAGAGAATCAAAGAAAAACCGCCAGCTCCATGGTATGATCATCACACCGCAGCACTCAAAAAGGCAACTAGGAAAATGGAAAGAAATTATAGAAGCACAAAGTTAGAGGTATGGCGTGCAGCATGGAAAGAGAGTGTTAAACAATACAGACAGGCTATTAAAACCGCCAGATCTACCTATCTTAGCAAGCTTATAAATGAGAATCATAATAACCCTCGTTTCCTCTTCAGCACCGTTGCAAAACTGACTAGAAATAAAGAACAAACAGAAACCAATAGTAAACTTCAACACAATAGTAACGACTTCATGAACTTCTTTTCTAACAAAATTACGGCTATAAGGGACAACATCGTAGCTACCCAGGCAGCCACCACTCTACCCGTTAGTTCACTTAACACTAGACTACCATACGAACATCTTAATTCATTTAAACCTACTACAATAGATGAGCTCTCTAGACTAGTTACATCATCCAAATCATCCTCCTGTATATTAGACCCCGTTCCCACAAAACTGCTTAAAGAGGTATTCCCTGTAGTGTCAACCCCGGTTCTAAATATCTTTAACTCATCGCTAGAAATAGGATACGTTCCAACAGCTTTCAAACTAGCAGTTATTAAACCGCTGATTAAAAAACCGCAGCTTGACCAGGGAGAGCTTAATAACTTTAGACCAATCTCAAATCTCCCTTTTCTTTCGAAAATATTAGAAAAGGTAGTGGCAAGCCAGTTACGCACATTCTTGACAAATAATAGTACATATGAAAAGTTCCAATCAGGATTCAGGCCCCACCATAGCACAGAGACAGCGTTGCTTAGAGTTACAAATGACCTCCTATTAACATCCGATCGTGGTGAAATCTCAATTCTTATATTATTAGACCTTAGTGCAGCCTTTGACACAACAGATCATACAATCTTACTCAATAGACTAGAAAACTATGTTGGTATCAGTGGTCAGGCGCTAGCCTGGTTTAAGTCGTATATAACCAATCGCTATCACTTTGTTTATGTAAACAAGGAAGAGTCATATCACTCCCTGGTTAAATACGGTGTACCGCAGGGTTCGGTTTTAGGTCCTATCCTGTTCTCGTTATACATGTTACCTCTAGGAGACATTATCAGGAAACATAACATAAGTTTTCACTGCTATGCGGATGATACCCAGCTTTACATCTCCTCACATCCCAGCGAAACACACACGTTTTCTAAGCTAACAGACTGCCTTAGCGATGTTAGTGACTGGATGGCACATAACTTTCTTAAGCTGAACTCCAATAAGACAGAGATACTTATTATTGAACCGAATCGCTACAAACATAATATCTCAGATTACAAGTTGCACATAGATGGCTGCACTGTGGTGCCATCTTCCACGGTTAGGAACTTAGGTGTGATGCTCGACAGCAACTTATCCTTCGATAGTCATATCGCCAACGTCTGCCACACAGCATTCTTCCATCTTAGAAATATCTCGAAAATACACCATATACTGTCTACATCTGACGCAGAGAAGCTTATCCATGCTTTTATGACCTCTAGAATAGACTATTGTAACTCGCTACTCGGGGGATGCCATGCAAATCAAGTAAACAAGCTTCAGCTAGTTCAAAACGCTTCCGCAAGGGTACTTACTCAATCTAAAAAGTATGACCACATAAGCCCAATTCTGGCATCTTTACACTGGCTACCAGTTAAATATCGCATACAATTTAAAATATCACTAATCACCTACAAAGCTTTAAATGGCCTAGCACCCTCATATCTTAGAGAATTACTATCAGAATACAATCCATCACGCACACTACGGTCGCAAAATTCTGGTCTCTTGATTATCCCTAGACTATCAAAAGTGTCTAAAAGTGGAAGGTCATTTTCCTACTTAGCCCCTAAGCTCTGGAATGATTTACCAACCGATGTCCGAGAATCAGACACAGTCGATAATTTTAAATCTAGACTTAAAACTTTTCTCTTCAACAAAGCATTCGCATAATTTGTCTAGTAAAAGTACTTAACTCGAAATAGTTATCTGTACGGAACAAAGCACTCGCGGTCATAACACAGACCAACCAAATAAATAAATAAAAACCTTATCTTAACCTATAGTCGGATTGCGATTTTGGAACTTTCGTGTTCTTGTGAATAGTATGCCATACAAACCCGTTTGCCACTGAACCTGCATTAACGACGACAGTGGGGCTTCCAGCCTTAGTCAAACGGGTTGGCACGTATGGTTGGGTTGTGATTTTGGTGCTTTCTTTGTATTGCAAATAGTATGCCATACAGACCCGTTTGCCACTGAACCTGCATTAACGACGACAGTGGGGCTTTTGGCCTTAGTCAAACGGGTTGGCACGTATGGTTGGGTTGTGATTTTGGCGCTTTCTTTCTATTGCGAATAGTATGCCATACAGACCCGTTTGCCACTGAACCTGCATTAACGACGACAGTGGGGCTTCCGGCCTTAGTCAAACGGGTTGGCACGTACAGTATGGTCGGGTTGCGATTTTGGCGCTTTCTTGTGTCTTGTGAATAGTATGCCATACAGACCCGTTTGCCACTGAACCTGCATTAACCACGACAGTGGGGCCTCCAGCCTTAGTCAAACGGGTTGACACGTATGGTCAGGTTGCGATGTTGGCGTTTTCTCGTGATCTTGTAAATAGTATGCAATATAGACCCGTTTGCCACGGAACCTGCATTAACGACGACAGTGGGGTTACAGGCCTTAGTCAAACGGGTCGACAGGTTTCATTTTCTCTTAAAAATCGGAAGGTGACCCTTAGTTACCATATATACCGTCGCAGTGGGCCCCCGATTTGCAAAATCCTCAACTGTGGATAAAACAATTATGCCTCAATAGTTAGTCTGTCTGAAACTAAGCTGATTAAACCACATCACTGTGTGACACTTGCATTACATGTGAACGGCCCCTACGCTAATATGATTTAGTTTTTCTCTCCCCGTCTCGTCCCTGGGTCCCATTTACCCTGAGGACAATGGGACAAACAGACCCAGTTCCGGTAGATGTGAAAGTCGGCACACCTCTGATTTACTGGTCGTCCTTCAATGTGATGCCCAGCTGATGCCTGACCAACGACCACCGGCAGGACCCGCTTAATATCCGCTTAATCTCTGCTTAATCTCCGCTTAATCTCCGCTTAAGCTCCTTATCCGTTTATATGTGTGTATATACATGTATATCTCCCAAGGGTTTTTCCCTCCTAGGACTTTTATTTTTATTTCCTCGGCTAAACAACCCGGGGTTTTTGTTTTTTTCCTCCTAGGGGGTTTTTTACCCCGGGGAGGTAGTCTGCTTTGGCTTAACTTAGCTTCTTCTTCTAGACGTTACATTAGTAATATGCTCGCTCATAATGTTGCGTCATAGCCGCAGCAAATTTGACTGCTTATGCTATTGTGTATTATGTTATGCTTTCTGTCGTTTTTCTGTGCTTTTACTGCTTCTATTAATGTAAAGCTGCTTTGAAACAATTTAGTATTGTGAAAAGCGCTATATAAATAAAATTGAATTGAATTGAATTGAATCTCTACGCAGTATCACTCCATTAGACCTTTCTGCCCGGTCACTTAAAACTGAGGACTGAGTCGCTGGTTTTTGATGCTGAACTGAGGCACAATTGCCCGGTGTAACAAGAATCTCAACATCTCTCACAATGCCCTTTGAGTCTGGTGCTACAGTGACGACTCTGCCGACCCTAAACTGACCACGTAGAGCATTTTGATCACAAAGCCAAACAACATCCCCAACAGCGACATTCCTTTCCATAGTGTGCCATTTCATCCTAATGAAGAGACTGGGACCAGCAAGCTGGCACCATGCTTTCCAAAACTCGTTAACCTGGATTTGAATTTCACGAAGCCGCTTATAAGGGTAGTTGTTAAAGTTGAAAGACTTGAAGTCACCCCTAGGAGATGCTCGCTCTAACAGAAGCGAGTTTGGCGTTACATACTCAATGCGGTCCTCTCGACTCTGGACTCTTGCATCGATAGGCCGCTCATTGGCCAGGTTGGCTGCCAAATGAAGAGCTGTGAGGAACTCACTGAAAGTAAGGTTTGCTGACTTATTCAAACTTTGAAAAGCTCTCTTGGCAACCCTTACGGCAGCTTCAGCAGCTCCATTCCGATATGGTGAATCAGCAGGGAGCACTTTCCATGTCCATCTTGTCCCGTTTTTTATAACATACTCCTCCAGGCCTGCTGTATCTTGGCTTCGCAGAAAGGTATATAAGTCCTTCAGCAAAGATCTTGCCCCAATAAAATTAGTCCCAGGGTCTGACCAAACTTTCAGAGGATGGCCCCTAATGGCAGTAAATCTTTGGTAGGCCATTAGAAAGCTCTCTGTGGACATGCTATTGGCAAGTTCCATGTGTACAGCCCGGCTTGCCATGCAGCAAAAGATGACCCCCCAGACTTTCATGGACACTCTTTTTTTAATGTCATCTCTCACCAAGTATGGTCCAAACAAGTCAACAGATGTAAACTGGAATGGCGCAGCGGGTCTGGCGCAGGTAGGTCACCCATCACTTGTTGGCATACTTGAGCCCTTGTCTTCCTGCAGTGGATGCACTGGTTAACCACTTTCTGAGCCAGCCTTCTACCTTGTATAACCCAAGCCTTCCGCCGCATCCTTAGCAGAGTCCCAGCAACCCCTTCATGGCCTTCCTTATGACTTTGATGTGCCAGTAGAGTCCCTAGCCAGGTGTCAAAGGGAATTAATGGAACAGCCAAGCAGTCTTCTTTAAAATACTGTATTCGGCCTCCGCACAACAACAGCCCACTAGTTTCATACTTATACACAACCAATCGGTCTATTGTGGTGCTGGGGAAGGTAACTCCATCTTGCGCTGCCAAACACAGATCTCGGAAGGCGTCCTCCCTCTCGGCCACAGTGACAATACCTGTCAATGGGACTGCCTCCCACTTTGATCCTCCCTGGGTTTTACCATGAAAAAACTTTTTTGCTGCTCTCCAGACCATAGCTAGTGACTTTATCAGCCGTGCTAGGCTACTGAACCGCTTGATATCCAACAAGCCTGTGGATACGACCCCAGCAGGTGGCCTATGCAGATCTACGGAGGTCGAAATCGGATCCTGCTCGGACTCTGTCTTTGCTCCAGCCCGGGTAAGAGCAGCAACAAAAGCTTTCTTCTGGATTCGTGCAAGGTTTTCTCTTGCTTCCACAGCAACATCCTTGGCGGACTTCACTGGCCATTCACTCTCCGGGAGACTCAAGAACTTAGGACCCAGCTGCCATTCAGTGCCTTCGTCCAACTCTTTGGGGCTTGCCCCTCTGGAGATAATATCCGCTATGTTGAGTGATCCAGGAATCCACCACCAGTCTTGGACGTTTGTGCTGCCTTGAATTTCACCAATTCTATTAGCGAAGGACGTCTGGTAGCCATAGCTTTCACGTCGGACAGCTCCCAGGACTGTCTGGCTGTCAACCAGGTGGTACCACCTCTCCACACGTATTCTGCAGTGCTTCTGGAAGTGCTTCTTCAGACGGGCAGCATAAACAGCTCCACAAATTTCAGCCTTGACAACGTCCCCCTTTTGGTCTAAAGGCGTCAGCCTGGCCTTGGATTCGACTAGCCGTATGATCACATTTTGTGGTAATTCCCACCGTAGGTACAATACAGCGCCATACGAGCATTCGCTCCCATCAGAGAATGTAATACCACAGGGTTCAGCAGATGAATCAAGAGGCGTCAAGGCTCTGTCAAATCTCAACTGGCTAAGCTCAACGTAATCTTCGAAGAGGCAAACAGCATCTTCCCGGAGGCCCTCAGACAAAGGTACTCCCATGTATCTTCGGCTGGACTATATTTGACCTTTGCTTCTTGAAAAGCTCTCCTCACCAAGATGGCTCCCTTCTGCTTGACAGGTGTTACAAGACCAAGGGGATCGTACAGCCCAGAGACTTGACTTAGGAGCTCTCTGCGAGTGAGTGGATTAGGCGCCTGCATCCTTACTTCATCTTTCGAAAGATTTTCTCCCAATCTCATTTTCTTTTTCTTTTTGGAGAAGTTCACAGCTACCATCAAGCGCAGTTTGTCGCTCTCTGGATCATAACCAAGACCCAGAGCTTTATTACTCTCTTCAGAGAGTTGGTTTGGAAGGACCATTACTGAGGGTTCTTTCCTCTCCAGGTCTCTGGGTCCTGGCATCCCACTCTGGCCCGAGTAGACGCACGGTTTTATATAAAATCCACCGGCTTCCAAGAGTTTCTCAACATTTGCAGTTATTTGCTTGAGCTGGCTCAGGTCATTGTGTGAGGTCAGGATATCATCTACATATGCATCTTGTTCCAGCACACGGCGCTCTTCTATGAGATGGTTAAACATTGGCAGATTTGCTGTTACACGCATGGCGACTTGTGCGATGCAGCCCGCTGGTTTATCTCCGATGTTAACCCTCGTAATTGCATACTCCTGAACGTCCTCCTCTTCAGAGTCTCTCCACAAGAACCGATGAAGATGTACCTCCTGGTCCTCAAGCCATACGGAATTATAATTTTTTTTGATGTCCCCAAGCGCAGCAAAGACACCTTGCCGAAATCGTATGAGGACAGCTCAGATGTCATTAAGGACATCTGGACCCTTAATAAGTAGATCATTAAGACTCTGGCCCCTGAATTTCTGACTACTGTTCCACACAAGACGAACCGGCGTGGTGACAGAGTGGGGGTTTGGTGCGATCAGGTGACTAATGTACCATACGGGTCCAGTCCAACTTTCCAACTCTTCTCTTGATAGTTTGACAGCAGCGTTCCGCTCAACCATGTCATGGACTTGTGCTTTATAGGCTACCCTCCACTCCGGCTCTCTTGCCAACTGCTTTTCAGTCCTTAAGAAAGTTGCTTCAACAGCTCTCCTATTATTGGGCAATGTTACCGGATCCTCTATCCAGGGGTACTTTGCGTGCCAATGTGGCCTTTTACTGTGATGATCTTCCACTATATATGTCAATCCACTTTTTATTTGCTCCAACTCTCGCTCCTCAGAAATTGTCATCTCCTTTCCCCCAGGTTGACAATTTCCACATCTACAGCCGCCACACCTGGGCTTACAGGCAGCTCCAATGCTGTCCCATCTCCACCAGTTTATAAAATCTCGGTGGGCAGCACATGTAGTGGCTTGGGTGAGTGGAAGCAATTTAGCTGAGCTATTACAGATGATTTCCTTATACTCTACAGAAGCTGTCCGCATTGAGCGTGCAAAATGCGTCCTGGAGCCATGGGCTATGATTTTCACGTCTTCAAAAAGATCTGGATGAGAACCACCCACCGTTTTGCCAAGGGGACCATACCACAGGACAAGGTCACCAACGGAACGCACCTTCTGAGGAACAAGCTGACCTTCTTTGTGACTAATAAGGAGCTTAATTTTAGTGGGACGGACCAGTTCGTGGAAGGGAACGTCTGGAAATATATTTTGCAGTCTTTTGGGTGGTACATGCTGATTGATTTCTGTGATGCTATCCAGCCCATAACACACAAGCTGGTGGGATCTCAGGGTTCCCTTTGAAGTTTTAACCCGGATCTTTAATAGATACCGCTTGTTCTCAACTGTTACTTGCATCCCGCCAACTCCATGGACTATGAGCGTGACATCCTCGCTCCTCAAATTCAGCTCACCAGCAGCTTCATGGGTAATATAGTTAGTATCGGATGCCAAGTCTATTAAGGTCCCAATTTTTTTCCCAGCATTCGCAGTGACTTCAAGGATCATCATTATAACTGGGAACTCTTAAAGCCATTTTCCGTCCTGGCTAAACTGAACGTTTTTGAAACAGAGTTACAGAACACATTTCGACATCGCTGAGCCAAGTCAGGGGCCAGGCTTGTCAGGAACTCTTCCTGGGTCTCCGTATACTTTTTGAATTCGCCTTTTGCTGGGCTGGGCTTTGACCTCCTTAACACATCTCCCTTGTTTCCAACCTTGGGACAGAGGTAATAATGATGACCCGGGCCTTGAATGTCCCTACACCCCTCGCTTTTGCACAGAAAGGTGGTCTTGCACTCAGCGTCGTCATCATGAACCTCAAGACACCTCCCACAAGCACCAAGCTTCTTAACTGCTTCCTTTTTATCTGCTACTCTGAGTGTTTTAAACTTCTTGCAAAAATACAGCTTCCTCCCGTGGCCCCTTTCTCCACAGACAACGCAAGCCTTAATGTTTGAGGAGATGGTGGACTTCGTTCGGGCTTGCTTTTGTGGGATCATCCTCCCTTAATTGGTCTAATTGCTCATAAATCTTCTCCTGACTTCTCAAAAACTTAAGGAGCATATTGAACCTGTCTTCAGCTGATCCAGCCTCCTCCTCCTTTGATACATAGACCAGCCACTCCTTTTTTAAGCTTTCAGGCAGCTTGCTCTCCAGGGACTTTGTACCAATTGGATTTTTCAAGGCGCCTGTATTTCCCAACTCACTAAGGTCATACCAGGCTTTTTCAATAACCTGGATCAAATCCACAATCTTCCTGGGCTGATGACTTTTCACCGTTGGCAACGCCTGCAGTTCTTCAACAATTTCCAAGGCAATTACGGTTTTATTTCCAAACCGGTTTTTAAGGACACGAAATATTTCATCTGCCGTTCCGTAGGTTGACAGGTGAAGGTCCCTTGCTACCTTTCCCTCAAGGCTATCCAAAAGCTGGAACTTCCTCACCTCCTTGGAGCCGGTAGGTTCCCCTTGCGCTTGGAGCGCCTCCCATTCCTTTTTCCAGAGGTAGAAATTCTGCTTGTTTCCATCAAACTGTGGAAGTGCAGTTGGCCTCAATTTGATAGCGGGTGACCGGTGCGGGGTTTTTTCTAAAGACCCCTCGTTCTCCAGCTTTGCCTGTAATAGGGTAGCTTTCCCTGAAATTAGGTTCAGCTGCCAACCCTCCACACCTTTCATGCGCTTCTGAAGGTCAGTCCGCTCCCCATCTGGGACCCAACGAGTCCATCGGCGGATAGCTTCCTTTGCTGCCTTTACTAGCCCTTCAAGGTTACTAAGCATTAATTCATATACCTCCAATTTCAGGCCAAATTTATTCTTCTCCATCCACTCGCACTCTTTTCCAGCTGCCTCTAAATCCAGGGACAGTTCAGGGTAGGCAAAATTTTGCCAAAGAACACTCTGGACAGCCCCCTCTACTTCCTCAAGCTTTTCCTCACACTCCTTTGCTGTCTTCTTAATGTCTGCACTTAGGTCCTCTTTTGATGCGGACGCAGACTCCTCTTCCTCAGTCCAAGCAATTTCAACCTCCTCATTTGCCTCCATCACCCGGTCAGCCTCCAGCATAACTTTGCTGAAGGCTTCCACCAGTTCATCCGCAGACATTTTCTTGCAAGACTTCAATACTGAGTTTGCTGATCGGGAAAACCGTTGTTTAGCAGTCATTCTCTTTGTCTCAGCCATTTTGAGCTTTGAAAAGAACTTTAAATTGCCTTGCTGGGTTTGGCTTGGCAGGAGGTTTGGGCGGACTCAGACGGAGCTACGGGCAGGCTCAGACGGGGCTCAGCTACTGGTGGGCTAGGTTGGAGCTTCTTCAACCAGCTCAGGGCGGTTTTTCACTGTCAAGTGTTTTTCGTCTTCTTTGCTGTTTTAACCCTCACTTGATAGGGAGGTACCAATAATGAACATTTACTGGGTTTCACTCAATAACCAGGCCTCTGTTGCATCTTTGCTTTTCATTTTATTTATCTTCATTTTTTGTAGCCCAGGTATTTACAGGTGAAAAACCTTCAATCAGAACACACCAACCGTTTACAAATTTGCACATTTCTTTAAAACTAAATACACATGACTCAAAAATTATTAATTATCAAACCTGACACTAAATACCATATACACATACATATATACATATACATATCATAACAAATAACCAGATCTTAATTTAATCATTTTAGTTTAAACCTCAGGTTATAAATTACAATTTAAACTACAAGAAGCACAATGAAATCAATGAGTAAACTAAATGTAATAAATCACTAAACAGTTAAATAGTAAAGCAGTGAACTTAATATGAATATTTACCCCACATGAATATTTACAATCTATATTATTCATTCCCATTAATCCTACAATTTACAATCTCAGTAATTAAATACTTTTTAGCTTACATTTTTCCCTCTTTTATACAAAAATAAACTATACCCACATTTAGACCATGTCTTTTCCACAACTAATTTAGTACAATAATAGTCCTCATTTCAGACTGCACATTAAACCCAAATCACATAATTTAGCAGACTGCGATAAAGTTAACCAATCAACTTTCACTATCATGTAAATACTAACATCACACAGATAATCCAGTGCATAAACACAAGTGCAGTTCTCTACTCATCAACGCTTCACTAGCGGCAAAACCATCCAGTGACACTCGCAACAGAGTCTGAATAAAGTGCCAATCTTACCGGCTGTCTGTTCAGTCTTTGAATTAGTACCGTTCAGCTTCAGAAAAACTTCAATGGGAATGCCGCTTCTCTTTCTTGCGTTGCTGGTGCGTTCGCTGGCTATAGCCATACACACTGAATCGGAAATGTGCATCTCTTTTCTCCGTTCGAGTGCGCACAGGTGATCGATAATTAGTTCCGAAAGATCGCTGACGAGGCGTTCGCCGCGACACACTTTATATTAAACTAAAGCAATACAAGCAATGTGCAAGTCATGACCATACAACTTTATTTTGTATATAAATATACTTTTGTTAAAAGACGTCAAATATAAATTGATTTTTTATATTTTTATTAAAAACTGTCACAGCAAACATCACACAGGCTTCTACTACTTACAAACATGCACACGCGGGTGAGGGTTAAAGAATCTGCCGTTTTCTGAGGGTATCTGCGTGCGTGGGATCCGGGCAGGTATCCTTTTCCTCCAGACCTTGACGCATGGCCGCGGGAAGGCGAGAGAGATATTTTTTTAAGTAAAAATATTTTGCACAATTTATATATTACTTATGAATATTTTAGGAAATTATTTTTGACACACGTAGGTTATTACGTGTATTTTGGATTTTAATTTCATTACTGTCTGTGCCTACCCATCCGTGGCCTCATCCGAGCGCACTTTCTTTGCCTTGCGTCTTTTGAAGACATGGGTACGCAGCACCATGACCCAGAAAAGACTCACACACCTTTCGCTGAGTGTGTTCAACTTTACATGATGCGGCGCTGACTGGTCGGCGTATGACATCAGAGTACCGCGTAAGCAAAGGTAAAAGGTGTGTTCGACTTCATGCCGCGCTGCGCAGTGCATTCCGGTTAGTAACTTTGTCCGACTTAAGCTGGCGCTGCAGGCACGTGACTGTGTCATGTGGTTTTTAAGTACTAGTCGGGGAGCCAAAGTCTCAAAAGCTCAATAAAATTGGTTGAACCTGACCTGGTCTGCCATACTTCTTATTTGTGTTTTTTCTGTTAACTTTGACCCCAAGAACCAATAATTGGAGGGTCTGCTCTGCCGGAAATATCACAGAAAAAAATTGTGGCCATTTTAGTGTACGTACCCTTTATTTTTATCAGAAAATTGTGAAAAATTATTTTTTCCTCAAATTCTCAGTGGGTTGGGTAAACTGTCAATGAATACATTCCAGATACACAGAACACATGTGCTGACAACATCCACTGAAAAAATAACTTTTAAAACACATTTCTGCATAATTTTGCATCAATTTAATGCAAAAAAGTAGGCGTTTTTTCACTTTTTTCCAATATTTTCATTTTACTTCATTGGCAATCAACTATTCCCCCAAGTTATGACATCAGTCAATATATCATTCTTTTCACGAAACAGTATACTCATTACACAGAAAAAATTATAAAAATCCAACCAAAATCAATGGATCTGTGATGATTTCACTACTAGTTGGCCATCAACAGGCTCAGAACCTTAATAGAATTTTTGGCTACTTTCAAAATTCCGAAAGACATACTGGATAACATGCACTGCATGAAAAGTGGGATTTTCGTCCCCGTAAGCGCCTGTAGGCTCCCGAAAATCTCCCTAATTTTCGGCAGCTTTCCTCAATTTACAGGCAGCGAGCGTCGCGTTCGTCTGTGTCACAAATTGTCGTAAACGAACCATGACGCAGGTGGAGAGCCCCGCGGGGGTACGATGCCTCTAATTAGCATATGAATAGCAGCGAAACCTCTGCCGGCCAGGTAGAGCGTCTCTAGTTTAATTAGCATGTGAATAGCATCGAAACTAGAGTAACTGCCCACTTGAATGTACTCACTCAGTATTGGCTGAAGCCACTACTTTTAAACAAGTAAAATCTCCCGTGAATGGTTGGCAGATCACTTCAAACCAATCACAAGGGATTTTTCTTGTTTAAAAGAAGTGGCTTCAGCCAATACCGAGTGAGTAAATTCAAGTCGGGCCGTTACTCTAAAGAGGGGGGTTATTGGGGACCCTGGCTCATTATAAATGTAAACCCCAATAATAATAATAATAAATATATAATTTATGTGATATTAATTTTTTATATAATAATGTCATTGTGCTATGTACTTCATTATTCACACCATCAAGAAATATAAGAGAAAACAAAGAGGTTTATTTATAAACAAACAGCTGTTTATTCAAAGAAAGAGCTTTAATTAGAAACACACAACTATGTACAAAGCAGCATAATGTCTCTTATGTTGTCCTCCAAACACGTCAAAAAGTGCCCAAGACATTCGGGAAAGATCCCTAAAAATCTTTTTCAAAGTTATCAAGTGTTGAAAAAAGAAAACTCAAAAAACGTTGTAAAAAAGTCGCTTTTGCAGGCATATATGGTGGGTTCCCCTGTACTTTGGTATCGTCTCTAATCTGAATTGCAGCGTGGCACAGAGCTCGGAGAGTTCCAGGCTGCGAGAGGGCGGTGGCCGCACAATCCATCCAGACACCCCGTCAACAATGCCGTCTTCATCAGACATGAGATCTATGGTGGCGCACTTTCAAATGTCCATCTCACCCTCAGCCAGCACACTTCGTCTCGCTTCCAGCAACTGTAATATAATCAATAAAGACAATAAGTGACCAGAAAAATACTCACATTGACAAAAAACTGATCTAATATAATAAATCTTACCCTTTTTCTTCTGTATCGACTCCGAGCTAAACTTTTCGCATTTTCCGCCGCGATGCGAGTTCAGGTTGTTTGTATCTGAAGCTCCGGCGAACCGACTTATAATACGTCTTACAGGCAGCTGGAAAACAATTAAATGAGACTGGTATTAATAAACAGAGTCACGGTACAATTAAACAATAAATGAGGAAAAACATTAGAAGTTATACTTACAAACAATGTCGTCATTCTCAGCAGTTAAATGTGGACTTGCTAAAATAGCCCCAACCAAATAGGAGGTCACGGCTTCGTTATGAGGCGACGTTAGTCTGTGAAAACAAAATGTGCGGGTTTAAGCTCGGATCTATTAACGTATCTATTTCCTTATACAAGAATAAAAGCATATTTTTTAAATCGTAACGTTACCTTTGCTCTGGTTCAAAGCGCCTGCAGTGTGCCTCAGAGACGCCGTACAGCCTCCTAAAAATTACAAGACAAAAACACCTCTAAGCAATAAAACACACAGCTTGGGCTACTTAAAAATATGCTTTTACATTAAATTATTCTTACCGCAATCTTGGGATTGTGCACCCGTCTTCTCTTCTTGGAGAGTTACAAACACCAAACCAAACATCGCTTAATGGTCCTCTTGTACTGCTGTGTGAGCCGTGGCCATGACCTCGCACGCGACTGGAGGAAGGCGAGAAGCCTTCTTCTTCTTCTTCTGGTGTTTTATGGCGGTTTGGCAAACCAACGAAAAAGGTGCATTACCGCCACCTACTGATCTGGAGTGTGGAGTGAGCATAGATTTGGAAGAAAGAAATGCAAAAAAAAAATAAAATAATAATAATAATAATAAAAAAAAAAATAAAAAAAAAAAAATTATTTAAAACCTAAATTCTGTTTATTATTCCTATGTTTTTCAAATATTTAAATAACACTTCTTGAATTCTTGATTGCCTACCCTCATTTCCTAACAATACTTTTAAAGAAAAATGTTCAACTCCCATACATCGTAATTCTTGTATTAATTGAAATCTCTCCCTTTCATATGCAGAACACTCCTTAATAATATGTATTACTGTTTCTAATTCTCCACACTTGTCACATTCTCCCGATTCATGTTTACCTATTTTAAATAGACTATAGTTTAATGCTGTATGTCCAATTCTTAGAGGCGAGAAGCCTGTCGGGCTCCTCCAATCACACGCGAGGTTATTGATATAAGGAAAATCTTGTGAGACGTGCGCGCATGCGTATGATATAAACAACAAACGCGATGTGCCGGGAGCTCTGTGTGATATCAACACAGTGTGCTGTCAGTTGAAAGATGGAAGTCCCAAGACTGAAGAAACGACCTTGGCGCTTCTGTGAACATTGCAACACTGAACTGTGTCATACACAGTATTTTGACCACAGAAAGCGCTATTTCAAAAATGGAGTTTGGGAGAAAAAATCCAAAAGGACTACGTCAGGTCAGATAACGTACAGAGCCTGCTGCTATCCAGTCATGAACCCGCTGTGAGTGATGTCCTGTCATGTGTAAAGACCCGGAGGATAACTTTACTGGAGTTAGAGAGATTGGTGAAAGTGAAAAGCAATCCGAGGACCCAGAAAAAAAGTGATTGAAGAATTTGAAGAAATGCACCCAGCGAATTGCAGTTAAGACAACGGTGAGCATAATTACATATTTTTATATAAGCTTGGCTTGCTTTACGTATGTTAACATTTTAAACAATACTAAAACATATCAACAAGTAAATAAAATAAAATAAAATCAACAAGTTAAACAAAAACGTTTTGAGTATGCTATATCAAAAAGTAGCCATCCAGCATGTTTTATCCATTGTGGCAGCCCTTGCTCACAAAAAGGTTGGAGACCCCTGGTCTAGTTAAATGTGGTTGATTATCACTGTTGTTGTTATTTTAATAGTATAAATTAATTTATAATTAAATAGGAATATCGCGTTATAATGCATAACGGTATCTTCTGTTTGTTGTTTTTCAGACAAAACAGCAGATGATCAAAGCATTCATCTTTTCCTGGACATCTCCTGTTGTGTGGTAAGCATGAAATTACATTTGGATATACCAGTATAAAATTCAGTACATGCTAATCCAGAGCTAAAATGGGAAAACCTAACATGTTTCACCCACATTATTGTTTTCCACTCTCAAATTTCTGTTAGTTTACTAATGAAAGCAACTAAAGTATAAACACACTTTATAAAGTATAAAAAAAACTAAAATGAAGTTGAAGTGGATGAAGTTCCCACAAAGAACTTAACTGGTTCATTGCACTAAGATAAAGCTAGCTGTTTGAGATGCACATGATCTTTTCCAACTACAGTTTTCAAATCTTTTCATACTCAAATGGCCATATTGATGAGAAATGACCATATTAATTATGTTCTTTTTAAATCTCAAATGACCATATTAACGATGGGGTTTTCAATCTCAAATGGCCATATTCATGATGGACTTTTCAATCTCTAATGGTCTAATGGTGGTGCTGAGTATGTGCATTGCATGTGTTTTAAATATGTCCTTTAAATTTCCATAGGATGACTATGTGGATGAAGAGGGGGAAATCCTTGCTGAGGAGCAGAGTGAAGCCTATCCTCACATACAAGATGGGGAGGAGCATGGAAGTGATCAGTCCAGAAGTGAAAAAAACAGAACACTTGTTGATGAAACTTTTGGCCATGATGAAATTGACTGGTATCCTCCGTGACGACTTCTTACAGTATGTGGTTTGTCCAAAATGTATGACAGTGTACATGCTTACTGAAACCTATGAGCGCAGACAGGATGGTACAAAGGTTTGCAGGACTTGTGGTCACATCCCGTTCTACAATCACCCACAGCAGAGGTCTGCATTAAGGAAGAAATATGGCTCTGCCTTGCTAAGATAGGCTACATATTCGAGCGGTGAAGAGTATGTCCATCCAATACGTTCTTACTGTTACAAGAGTGTTGTGCAGTCTCTGGGAGGACTTGTTAAAAAAACTTGGATTTGAAGAGAAATTAGATGAAAGGCGAAAGCGGGAACTGCCAAAGAGTGTGTTAGGAGATGTAAATGATGGACAAGTATGGCAGGATTACCAGTATGTGAATTCAATAAACTGTAGTCATGCCACTATGCACAGTATTTGAGCTGTGATGTAATTGCACAAGTTACCTTGCTTCATTCCCATCCGGACAGACATTTTGTTATTTGACATGTTGTTTGATGGCGTTTGCATAGAATGCACAAATTGAGCCTGATTAAAACTCTGTTAAAACAATTAAAATTGTTGAAATAAATAGTTTGGTGTATCTTTTTTACCTAACATTGGTTATTGCTAATTACATACAGAGTAATTAATATACACTGTTAGCCTGGAGAAATTGAATCTACTTAAAGGGATAGTTTAAAAATTATTAGGAAAAAATATTTTGTAAGTATTGTGATAAATGGTGAAGAAAAGTTTGATAAATGATTGTCATTAAACTTAAATTTGATTTTGAATTACTCTGTCCAACATCTCCACTTAGTTAACTGAGTTGAAAAAAATTATATTTTTAATTAATGTATAATTATAATTCTCTTAGTGTTATAAATGGTATTATAACACAAAACTCATGACTTAGTCAGTCATTAAATAAACTTGATTCTCCACTGAAACACAATACAATACAATGTGTTGTTTATGTCAATAAACACTGATCACCTGAACGGAGACTTTCATTTACAAAAATGGTAATTTATCATTTTAAACTAAACAACATGAATAATATTAGAGCATAAACCTCTATGACATTTTAACAAATATTTAAGTAGTTAAAGTTCTTATTAGTTCTTAATTCTGTAAAAAAGCTTAAATAATCATAATATTCTGAGACAAAGGATTATGGGTGTTCCTTACAACATGTACTGCTAAAGTTCATTCACTTGAATGTTTTAGTTTAATTAATTTTATACACTTAAAAGTTAAATGAACTAAGATTTTTTAAGTAAATGTCCATAACTCAAAATATTAAGTGATGTTTACATCATGAAGACAATGTGTTAACAGTGTAGCATACTTTAAAAATAAATAAATTCAAACTAAAATTTAAGAGTCTGTAATTTTGCTTTACTGATACCAAAGATTTTCTTAAAATCAAAGATTAAAACCTGTCAGAATGTTACCTGAGTAAAACTCCCCCAGCTGCTACCCTGATTTGCATTTGTATAGCTCACAGCATGTTCATTTACATGTTAAAGCCTCCCCTAGAATTAGGGGAAGGGGGGACAACTTCCAAGCAAGACCCACGTCAACTTCTGACAACTTACGGCAGTTTTCGGTGTTGGCTGCAAATTGTCGTGCGCAGTCGTAAACTTGGAGTTTCACAGCAATCTACAGTGCCACATTCTGTCGAAAATTCCACTTTTCATGCAGTGATGATTGTTAATGTCCACATTATTAAACATCATGGTCTAGGGATCTTTTTAATTTCAACATAACCTTGTTCCCCAATGGAAATGTGTCACACAATAAATATAATACAGCAAAATGACTTTAATTATTTTATTGCCT
This sequence comes from Misgurnus anguillicaudatus, assembly GCF_027580225.2. Taxonomy (NCBI): domain Eukaryota; kingdom Metazoa; phylum Chordata; class Actinopteri; order Cypriniformes; family Cobitidae; genus Misgurnus; species Misgurnus anguillicaudatus. The sequence continues at coordinate 2,785,388 of NW_027395279.1, forward strand.
CAGATGACAACTATTACAACTTTAAATAGATATTTCACCCATTTGCATTAAGCTTTGTAGCTTTAGAAACCCAGTCATGTTTTTGAATGGTCATGCATCATTTTCAGTTTCCCTTGAGACGGGAGAAATACAGATTTCAGTGTTGCACTTCCTTTTTTCAATGATGTAAAAATCGTCATTTTGCGTCATTGAAAGAAGGAATTGCTATATCTTTGTCGAGGGTGTAAGACTACAAACCCTCTGTCGTTATTTTTCCACACTCAAAAAAAATGATTCATTGGATTAACTCAATAAAATTGTGGGCAGGATTTCCATCCAATATGAATGTGTACCCTTAACTCATAAAAAACTGCTTTACACAATAAAAATATATTGAGTTTGTCCAACTCAATTTAAGGTAAATGGCATTAAGGTAAATTGCCTCAACTCAATTAAGTGTAGTCTGAATAACTCGATTTAGCGTAGTTTGAATAACTCAATGTAGTGCAGTCTGATTAACTCAATTCTGTTATTTTATATAAAACGTTTTTATATCATACTAATTAGCATAAGCACATGTTAGCATGCTAATTAAAATAACACATGATACTTTGGATGAGCATGTGAGAAGAGACTGATCTCCAAACAGGCATTAACACAGTTAGTGCTCATTGAGAGAAATATGTCACATCCACAACCTAACCACGAGCCCCACTCTTCTGCAGAATGATAACCAAACAATTACCAAAAAATATAACACAAACGCTTCTAAATCAATAAGATAAACAGACATTAAACACTATTAAGTCTTTCTCTTTACCTAAAAATGCATAAAATAACACTTAATTTAAAAAATTACTCTCCAAAAGCAGTTGCATGCAAAGCATGCTGGGAAATTATTTTTCCAGAACCCAAACTCAAACTAATTGTGTTAACACAATTAAAATGAAATCAATGAATTATAGTATATATTAATTTTGTGTTAGACTAATTAAATATATATTCTTATTGTTCTTAATGAGGTATTTTACATTTATTGAACACAATTTTAATGTGTCATTTCTAAGAAGGGCTTGAATCATTTTTTTGAGTGCAGGGGGAGGCTATGGGTGGGACGCTACAGACCTATGACAGATTAGTGGTCGGGACTTACGAAAATAAATGATACAGCTGCCATCTTTTTGGAATCTAAGCTAAAAGATGCTGTGGAGCCAGGCTTGATGTTTCCAACAATGGTGGAAGGTTATCAATATGATATGGAAGAGGGTGATTTCGAGGCTATCTTTACAATACAGGGAAGAGCAGCTGAGGCAGATGGAGGAACAGGAGGTAGAAGATCGAAGTAGAAAACCTGCTTGTAGAAGGTAGAAGACGAGGTAGAAGACCTGTCGCAGGCGAGGAGCCTGGACTGACTTGAGCTGGGATGGACTGGTTGTGCCTGTGCTCTTCCTGTGCACCTACGGACACAGAAATGGAGTCTGTCTGCGGCAGAGAATTTCAAAGATGCCAGTTTCTTCTGGATGAAATTTCTACATCAGATGAGGATATGGACATTTGTGTGGTGAACCACCGAAGCTTCGCAACGCATATGGACAGCAGCGTTCTGGATACATATTTTAGAATACCAAAGGTCAACTTGAAGTGACAGCCAAAGCCTGCAGGGACAAACGGACGTCTGACTATAAAGTAAGTGTTTCTATTTTATTTGTGAGTGGCTTGCAGAGCTGTGCATTGTGGGAGTTGTTGTCTTCCATACAAATGCACCCTAAAGTCACTTTCTGTCTTTTTTCAATCAAATACTGTAGGCACCACATTTGAAATGCATGTTACATTTTGACTACAAATATGACCCACTTTCAATAAGGATAAATGTTTCCTCCACCAATTTGCCATTGACAAGTTGTCTCCAAAAATCAGTGGCAGCTGGGTAGGTTGGCTTACACACAGCCAACTGATGCAGGGATCTGCGAAGGTGTAATTGGAAGGCATCTCCAGTTGGTCGAAGGCAATGCATGTCTCCTTTGATGCTCACAAAGAGATGGGCTTGAAGTGCATCTAGAGTACCACCAAAGTCACTCCTGCCATAGTGACACCATGTATCGCCATGCTGCTGTTATTACCTTTTCCTGAACATCCTGGGTTTCCTCAGATCACTGTACCTGCACAGCTGCAGAATGTCTGTCTGTCTGTCAATGTTGTATAGGCCCACCTTTTTCCTCTTCTGTACGGATAGCTCACAGTGTCCGGTAAGTATGTAGGTGCTGAGGAGAAGGGATGTAACCTCTGAAGCAGCAGCATTATACTTCCCTGTCAGAGCTTCTGTGGTGGCATGAACAGGTAGGAAGGTATCCATTGTTTTCACCCACAGCTTCTGCAGCCCATCCATGTGTGTGATGTAGTACATGCACATCATGATCACATCTGTGTCAGTTGTAACAACTACAGCTCGTTCGTGGTGCAGAATTTGTACGGAGTATGCAATGTGAGCAAACATCCTGGTATCTGCCTCATCAAGTTCTGGAAGCTCAACCTGACAATCCAATGACAAGGGGACAGTGCGACCAGGATCACAAAAGATTCCACCAAGAATAAGTGTGCATCCTGCAGGAAGGAAAGGAAACAAGGCAGACTACCTGGCTGCAATCAAGACAGCCCTTGGCAGCTCATGGGGGTAAGTGGACAATCTAACGCCATCTGACAAGCCTGTTGTAATGGTAGTAGATGCAATGGCATTCATTCAAGGTTACTAACATTTTGGGAGCAGCGCCTTCCATGAACTGCAAGAAAGTACCCGAAGAAGCTCCTTGGAATCCTCACAGACAAGTGTGACTGCATCCACTTTGTTAGTGATCGATATGATGTCTATCCTGCTGAAAGTCTGAAAGGTGAGGAACGAGAGAAGAGGATGAAGACCTGCTCCAGCAAAATGAAGGAGTACAAGCCACATGATACTCTCCCTATACCTGTATGGAAAGGCTTCATTCACAATTCACTGAATAAAGCTAACCTTTTGAACTACATGGGGGAAGCATGGGCAGTTCAGAACAAGTCACTTCCTGCAGGATGCACACTTGTGATCCTTGTCGCACTGTCCTCTTGTCATTGGATTGTCAGGTTGAGCTTCCAGAACTTTTCTGTGATAAACATGAGGAGGCACATACCAGGATGTTTGCTCACATTGCATACTCAGTACAAATTCTGCACCACAAATGGGCTGTAGTGTTTGCAACTGACACAGATGTGATCATGATGTGCATGTACCACATCACTCACATGGATGGGCTGCAGGAGCTGTGGGTGAAGACGATGGATATCTTCTTACCTTTTCATGCCATCACAGAAGCTCTGACAGGGAACTATAATGGTGCTGCTTCAGATCTTACATCCCTCAGCACCTACATACTTACCGGATGTGACACAGGGAGCTATCTGAGCTAAAGGCGGGCCTACACAACTGCTATCAAACACCTGACAGACCTTCTGCCACTGTGCAGGTACGGTCCTATTACAGGAGGGACTTTGATAGTACTCTAGATGCACTGCGAGCCCATCTCTTTGTGAGTATCAAAGGAAACATGCGTTGCCTTCCACTAACTGAAGATGCCCTCCTATTACACCGTTGCCAATCCCTGCATCAGTTGGCTGTGTATAAGCGGGCACACATGGTTCAGCCAACCTACCCAGCTGTTTGTGTGTGTTAGAGAGAGAGAGAGAGGGTGGCATCTTTTATCACGCTGCTGTATAATCCACCCTGTCGTTCTTGTTTGCTGTCTCCTCAGGTGGTGAGGGTGAAGGTCTGTCCCCAGAGCAGTATCTGCAGTGTGCCACCCTTCTGATTATCCCACCTCACATGGACCTGAATCTAGTTAATTAAGTTATGTTATTTTTTTCCGTCAAAGGGACATTTCACCCATTGGAAACATTAATCTTTATTGAAAGTGGGTCATATTTGTAGTCGAAATGTATTATACATTTCAAATGTGGTGCCTGTTTGACCGAAAAAAGACAGAAAGTGACTTTAGGGTGCATTTGTATGGAAGACAACAACTCCCACAATGCACAGCTTTGCAAGCCACTCCCAAATAAAATAGAAACATTTACTTTATAGTCAGAAGTCTGTTTGTCCCTGCAGGCTTTGGCTGTCACTTCCAGTTGACCTTTGGTATTCTAAAATATGTATCCAGAATGCTGCTGTCCATATGCGGTCCGAAGCTTGGGTGGTTCACCACACAAACGTCCATATCCTCATCTGATGTAGAAATTTCATCCAGAAGAAACTGGCATTTTTGAAATTCTCTGCAGCAGACAGACTCCATTTCTGTGTCTGTAGGCGCACAGCGAGAGCACAGGCACAACCAGTCCCTCCCAGCTCGAGTCAGTCCAAGCTCCTCCCCTGCTACAGACAGGTCTTCTACCTCGTCTTATATCTTCTACAGGCAGGTCTTCTACCTCGTTCTTCTACCTCCTGTTTCTCCATCTGCCTCAGCTGCTCTTCCCTGTATTGTGGCTCATAAAGATAGCCATGAACATCCGATTTGAGCATCACGTTTTTGAAATCAACCAAACTTCCATATCATATTGATAACCTTCCACCATTGTTGAAAAACATCAAGCCTGGCTCCTCAGCATCTGTTAGCTTGGATTCCAAAAAGATGACAGCTGTATCATTTATTTTAGTGTATTAAGTCCTACCCACTGATCTGTAATAGGTCTGTAGCGTGAGTGGGTCCCATACATAGCCCTCCCTGGAAAAATTAGTGTTTGTAGTTTTAAACCCTCGACAAAGATATAGCGATTCCTTCTTTCAATGATGCAAAATGACGATTTTTACATCATTGAAAGAAGGAAGTGCAACACTGAAATCTGTATTTCTCCCGTCTCAGGGGAAACTGAAAATGATGCATGACCATTCAAAAACAGGGTTTTTAAAGCTACAAAGCTTAATGCAAATGGGTGAAGTATCTCTTTAAAGATGTAATAGTTGTCATCTGAGGCAATAAAATAATTAAAGTCATTTTGCTGTATTATATTTATTGTGTGACACATTTCCATTGGGAGAACAGGGTTATGTTGAAATTAAAAAGATCCCTAGACCAGTGGTTCTCAAACTGGGGTCCGGGGCCCCCAGGGGGGCCGCGAGATGGTGCCAGGGGGGCCCCAGTTTTATGACATTTTATAAAATACATTATTTATCATGAATTCTGTGAAATGAAACCTAAAAAAATAAGGCAGCACTACTTTGTGTAATTTAATGTTTTGTTTAATTAAAATGTGAAGTTTTAGTTTTAGTTAGTTTTTCTTTGGGGGGTCGCGAAGGAATGCATCGTACACAAAGGGGGCCGCACGCTAAAAAAGTTTGAGAACCACTGCCCTAGACCATGATGTTTAATAATGTGGAAATTAACAATCATGTTATCCAGGATGTCTTTCGGAATTTTGAAAGTAGCCAAAAATTCTATTAAGGTTCTGAGCCTGTTGATGGCCAACTAGTAGTGAAATCATCACAGATCCATTGATTTTGGTTGGATTTTTATATTTTTTTCTGTGTAATGACTATACTGTTTGGTGAAAAGAATGGCATATTGACTGATGTCATAACTTGGGGGAATAGTTGATTGCCAACGAAGTAAAGATGAAAATATGGGAAAAAAGTGAGAAAACACCTACTTTTTTGCATTAAATTGATGCAAAATTATGCAGAAATGTGTTTTGAGAGTTATTTTTTCAGTGGATGTTGTCAGCACATGTGTTCTGTGTATCAGGAATGCATTTATTGACAGTTTACCCAACCCACTGAGGATTTGAGGAAAAAAATATTTTTTCACAATTTTCTGATAAAAATAAAGGGTGCATACACTAAAATGGCCACAATTTTTTTTCGCAATATTTCCGTCAGAGCAGACCCTCCAATTATTGGTTCTTGGGGTCAAAGTTAACAGAAAAAACACAAATGACGACACAGCTGTTTCAAGATTGGTCGGATTCACCACATGACAACAATCACGTGTGTTTCGTGTGTATTTTCACGCCCTCAATTCCACAAATGCTCACAAATCTGTATTTTTATAACAGTTAAAGCTCTTTTCATGTAGTCGCGATCAGGAGCGTTGCTAGACATAAAGCTCTACTGGGGCACAGGCCCCCCATTTTTTGCTGACTTTTTTTGAAAGCCTGCTGTGTGCAAGAAGTGTGCCACACTTCTATACAATGTCCTTTGCTTAACCCATTATTCTACAGTGCAACAGTTACTGCGGAAGATACATATATACTGTAATCTTCATCATACCTGTAACATTATTAACATGTTTGGAGGCATAAATGGCATAACATTTTTTTAAATAATGACAGCAGAGAAATATTTTCTACATCATACAGTGATAGCAATGGTTAATAACTTATTTTTACAAGAATATTTAAGAAACCAGTCATTTTATGACTGCTATACTAAATAATCTCAGTAGTTACTGCTAACTGTTAGGTAAGTTAGTGTCCTAGAGTTAAATATTAGTAAACTAACTATTAATTTCATATCTGAAAATACAGAACAGTATAAAACATAAATGTGTTAATTTTCTCAGCAACAATGCAACCCTATAGACTTGACAAGAGGTTTCCCTGAGATATTTCCTCTAATGTTTGAGACCTGAGGGGTATTGCACAAAAAAGAATTAAGAAAACCAGAATAACAGAAAAGGCCCAGCTTGACCTAGTTTAATCAGCCCATTAGAGTTCTCAACGGGCCTGAAAATTACGACCCGACCCGACCCGACCCGTGGCTTTTAAAGCCCGGACCCGATATAACCCGACACATCAACATGAATTATCTAATTATCTGCCCGAACCCGACTCGCGGCCCGACACCCCCCCCCCCCCTTCCTTTTCATACACGTATTATCTAGAGATGTTCCGATACCATTTTTCTCTTCCCGATACCGATTCCGATACCTGGGCTCAGGGTATCGGCCGATACCGAGTACCGATCCGATACCTGGGTGTTTATCTGTAAAATATACAGCTATACATACTACTAGTCTTGTTTGAATGGATATAACGGTTTTATGGTGTGCTTCAGACTTATTCCTGTATAAAATATGAACAAATACATACAGTGAACTAGTGTATTTTATTATCTGAAAGACATTTGACAGTAATATTTATTTTTCCTAAGAGAAAACGAGACACAAATCTAACACTGTACAATGAAAGGGTATTTTAGTTTTAGAATAATTAGAAAAATCTGTGGGATGATTTTAAATGTTTTTAGAAGAAATTAGAGAATTTAAGCTATTAAATATTACAAAATTGCATATATATAGTTTGTAGCCTATATAAAATGACATATATTATTGTTAATAAATATTATAGCAGAATAAAAAAGCTTGTGTAAACGTTCTCATTATGAATTAAGCACGTATGAAGATAATTTCATCATTTTTACAACGCAATGTAAACTTTATATTAAACATAACAAGAGCATTCGTCTTGTAAACGGATTTGAAATTATGGATGTGCTGTGCTGACTGTCGCGTCACATAGACGACAGAGACAAGTAAGATCTGCGGTAAAACTCAGTGGTAAATTTTATTTCATCTCAAATATCAAACAGTTCATGCTCTTATCATTAAAAACAATCACAGCAAACAGCACACGCAGGGTTTATGTACTTATCAATGCTGCTTACAAACGCGCGAGGCTATGTATGTGTACTTGTTGTCAATGACAGTACTGGTCACTCACAAACGCGCTCAAGCGCGGGGTATGTGTGCTTGTCAATCACGGGCATTAACTCCGTTGATGTACTCCGCCGAAATCTGCGGGCGCGGATTCCGTTGAGACATGTCGATGTTTTGTTTTATTAGTCTGAAATACTAACAAACAGCAGACATACGGCTGCATGCTTTCATTTCTTTGCCGCTCTAAGTAAACAGTGGTTGCATGAGGTAACTTCCTGGTGTTTGCATTCAGAGCAGCGAAGAAGAAATGAGTTTCGCTTTGCAGCGTTAGCTATAACGGGCATAACTAGGTTTAGTAAGAAAATGGTATCGGATCGGTACATGGGTTCAAGTACTCGCCGATTCCGATGCCAGAATTTTTTGTGGTATCGGCCGCATTTCCGATACTGGTATCGGAATCGGAACAACTCTAGTATTATCATGACCAGCAGACGGTGACGGGAATTTAAATCAACCTTTAATGTTCAGAACTTTTAACAATATAAACAACTGAAAAATAAACTTTAAATATATTATAAATAGGCTATATAAATATGCCTTAAATAAAAATCACACAATAATAAATAAAAATAATTCTTAAACATGTACCCAGCCAGCGGGCGGGCTACGTTTCACACCAAACAATTTTTGAAGAGTTTTTAAACAAAATAGGTCTAGCCTACAAACATTACATACTTATAAGGCATCGTGAAGAAACAGTAGTGCGTCCACAGTGGATGGACTGAGGCGTGTTCTCCTTTCTTCAATGGTACGGCCAGCGACACTGAATACCCTCTCGCTGCTGCTGCTGCTAGCCGGCACACAGAGCACCTGCCGTGCCAGCTGAGCCAGTTTGGGATACACGCTGCTGTTGGTCTTCCACCAGCCCAGCAGGTCCTGATCGTCGGTCATTGTTGGCCTCTGGCGGACGTAATTGTCCACCTCATCCTCTTCTGATTCAGTTTCCCCGAATACATTTTCCCATTCATCAAAGCGCGGTGTTTTCTTTGAGGCGGGTGCCAGTGCTGCTGCCGACGACGAAGCACTCGTCTCCTGGCTCGCTTCACCTGGACCCTCGGGTACCGGTTGCTGCGCAGCTGACAGGCGGGACTTTACGTATTGTTGCACATTTACCCGTTGGTCAGCGGGCAGCATCCGCAACTGGTTAAATTTCGGCCACAAGAATGTTGCAGCTTTGTGGAGATCAGTGATAGACTTGGCCATTTTTTCCTGCAACCAGTGCGCATGGCGTTGACGCACTGCCGCCAGCTGGGCAGTATCATTGGCATTTTGCTGGCAGTGGTGTCGGAGTCGCTCTACCCATAGCAGCACAAGATGCAGTGTGGGATATTTGTCCCCCTCCAGTTCACGCTGAGCATCATAAAAGGGCTTTAAAAATGACACCAGCATGCCCAAAGTGTCGGGGGATATTTTTTCAATCCTGTCACTCTCTCCACGCGCTTCCAATTTTTCCTGCAGCTCCGCGTAAATGTCACTTATGGATTTAAGGGTCAAATACACAGTGCTGAAGCGTGTATCTACCATCTGCAGGATGGTCTTTGAGAGCTGCGCTGTCATTCCCGACTGCTTTACATATCTGTAGAGACAATAAGAGAGTGCCGCTGTTACACAAATGAGTAACCTAGTAGTGATAATCAAACACAAACTAAAGACGCATATTATATTAATAATTTAGGTAAAACTTTATATTAGGACCAGCAATGTACCGCATAATTAAATCGAATTTACTGCGTATTTGTAACAACAGAGTACCTCTACGTACATACTTATCTGTGTATAATAACATATGTTAAGTTTTGGGTTATAAGGGGGTAAAATATGGACAATTATACGTTAAGTATTTTATTACAGGGTACCTATTGTAATATTACGTTGTAGGGTATGTATGACCTTAGGCAATATGGGGAAATTGTATTTTATTGTGAATTTTTATATTCACTACTCATCTGATAAAAATATTGTATACCGTCCGTCATATCTACGAGCCACGTCGGCAAATTAATACAACCCCAAAACAGAAAAAGTTGGGACACAGTAGAAATTGTGCATAAAAAAGGAATGGAATAACTTACAAATCTCATAAACTTATATTTTATTCACAGTAGAATATAGATAACAAATGAAATGTTGAAAGTGATACATTTTGAAATGTCATGCCAAATATTGGCTCATTTTGGATTTCATGAGAGCTACACATTCCAAAAAAGTTGGGACAGGTAGCAATAAGAGGCCAGAAAAGTTAAATGTACATATAAGGAACAGCTGGAGGAGGACCAATGTTTAGGAATAAGAATGTTGCCCCATTCTTGTCTAAAACAGGCTTCTAGTTGCTCAACGGTCTTAGGTCTTCTTTGTCGCATCTTCCTCTTTATGATCCGCCGAATGTTTTCTGTGGGTGACAGATCGGGACTGCAGGCTGGCCATTTCAGTACTCAGATCCTTCTTCTACGGAGTCTTGATGTTGTAATTGATGCAGTATGTGGTCTGGCATTTGTCATGTTGGAAAATGCAAGGTCATCCCTGAAAGAGACGACGTCTGAATGGGATCATATGTATCTAGAACTTGGATAAACCTTTCAGCATTGATGGTGCCTTTCCAGATGTGTAAGCTGCCCATGCCACACGTACTCATGCAACCCCAAACCATCAGAGATGCAAGTTTCTGAAATGAGCGCTAATAACAACTTGGGTTGTCATTGTCCTCTTTAGTCCGGATGAAATGGCATCCCAGTTTTATAAAAAGAACTTCAAATTTTAATTCGTTGGACCACAGAACAGTTTTCCACAGAACAGTCCATTTTAAATGACCCTTGCCCAGGGAAAATGCCTGTGCTTCTGGATCATGTTTAGATATGGCTTCTTTTTTGACCTACAGAGTTTTAGCTGGCAACAGCGAATGACACGGTGGATTGTGTTCACTGACAATGTTTTCTGGAAGTATTCCTGAGTCTATGTTGTGATTTCCATTACAGTAGCATTCTTGTATGTGATGCAGTGCTGTCTAAGGGTCCGAAGATCACGGCATCCAGTATGGTTTTCCGGCCTTGACCCTTACGCACAGAGATTGTTCCAGATTCTCTGAATCTTTGGATGATATAATGCACTGTAGATGATGATAACTTCAAAATCTTTGCAATTTTTCTCTGAGAAACTCAGAAAACTATTTTTCGCTGCAGCATTGGGGGAATTGGTGATTCTCTGCCCATCTTGACCTCTGAGAGACACTGCCACTCTGAGAGGCTCTTTTTTATCCCAATCATGTTGCCAATTGACCTAATAAGTTGCAAATTGGTCTTTCAACTGTTCCTTATATGTACATTTAAATTTTCTGGCCTCTTATTGCTAGCTGTCCCAACTTTTTTTGGAATGTGTAGCTCTCATGAAATCCAAAATGAGCCAATATTTGGCATGACATTTCAAAATATCTTACTTTCAACATTTGATATGTTATCTATATTCTACTGTGAATAAAATATAAGTTTATGAGATTTGTAAATTATTCCATTCCTTTTTTACTCACAATTTCTACAATGTCCCAACTTTTTCTGTTTTGGGGTTGTATATCAGCACATCACTTTTATTTTAGTAGCCTATATTACTAATATGGTTTTAATAGCAAGTTCAGCTGATTTAATGTAGTTATCTGTGTTTTAAGGCAAGTACAATAAAAATAGCAACTTATTCCCTATTTACCAGGTAACTGTAACATTTGCGGGCATATTTCAAGTGTTGCTTTGCAATCTGAAACTCTTGTTAAAAACTTTTTATTTGAAATCGCACAATAGTGACAACAAAGCTGCACGCTATTTGTTCATTTAATAGGTCTTATTATTGGTAGAACGAAACTTTGCAACATGCGTCAATACAAGCATTTTTAAGAACACTTTATGCACTGTCATTGTACGCTGTAAATTCGGCTTAATTACGTGGTATATTGCGTGTGGTAATATAAAGCGTTACCATAATTTACCAATGGGGAAATAAATGGATACTAATAATATTATAAGAGTAAAACATTTCTTCCTATACCTGACAAGCGCCTTTGCTGCTGTCACTGTTTCAGCGAAGTCAGGGGCCACCTGCGTCAGTGCATCATTATCAAGTCCATGGCGAAGGACAGTGTTGAGGACGTGGTCCATACAGTCATGTCTCGTGTATGACCTGAGAGCATTAACTACATTTGCTCCCTGGTCTGTAACCCAAACAATGTCTTTTAATGACAGTGGGTCGAACCCGAACTTGGTGACCAAAAGCTTGATCAGCTCCCTCTTGATGTTATCGCCCGTTTTTTTCTCATCCACAGGAAACGTTGCCGTGGTCAGATTCTTTTCGATCAATTCAAAATCTTCTGTAACATAGTGGCACGTTATTGACAGATAGTGAATCTTTCTGAAGTCGTCTGTCCACATATCTGTAGACATTCCCACTTTTCCTCCTTTGTTCAGGATCTTCGCAAACTTTTCTCTTTTTTCCTCTGCCAAATTCTGACAGTGTGATGCTACTGTGTTGGGAGATGGGAGGACAGAGCTTGCAGCAACTCTGCCATGTGTTGCACCAACATTTATGAGCTCCTGTGCAAGTTCTAAGAAGCCGTCTCCTTGAACAAAATAAAATGGCCTAATGTCTTTGGCGCACATGTAAACGCATTTTTCTGTAACTGCCTGTTTTGTTTTAAGGGGGATATTTTTGGCCATGAACTTCGTCATTGATTGCTGCTGCGTCGTGGTGGTGGTCGTCGAATGCCCACAGTTTAATATATGGCGGCTCAGGCTGGACGACCCTGTTTTTTTGCTGTCATATTTCATAAGCACCTTGCATTTGGAGCATTGCACATAACCTGTAGGATTTCCTTCAGTATCCAGCACCAGAGGCGGCGCCAGGGAGGAGCTAGGTGGTGCTGTAGCTCCCCCTATAATATCCATAGCACCCGCCCAGCACCCCCCAGAAATGTCTGTAATATTTTATATGTTTATATTTTAATGTCATGTTTGAATAGTCTTTTTCATGTTGTTAAAAAAGGAATTAAATAATAATTTAAAAATATAAATTTTAGTGTAAAATAACAAGGCCAAAACAGGTGATCTTCTTTGGCCAATGGACGCAGCGCCTGGTGAACCTTTCACCTTAACGCACGGCAGTTTGTTTTTGATAGCAAGTTTGGAAATTTACATCATTGATGCCTCGCACTCAAAATCAAAAGTTGTGAAGACGTCTATGGTAAGTGCTTGATTTTCCCCAGCTGTTGGCTATTACAAATTGAATTAATTTGGTGGTTAAAGCAGCAGAAATCTTGGCTCTTCATAGTTACATCTATAATGGTCCAACCATAGGAATACTGCTGATTTATTATTAGATTAGTGTTGGTAACTGGCTGTGCGATTTCGTGATCTGATAAGCGTGCACAGTTTCTGTTGGATTGTGTTGTTTGTTGCTCCGTTGTATTCAGGGCTTGACTGTGACAGAATTGTGAAATATTATTTTCAGAGGTTTACATTGGCAGTCTTATGTATATTGTATCTATAGCCCTTGTGTTGAATACTTTTACATAGTCGCGAAAGGAGTATAGGTCAGTTAATGCGGGCGTGTACGTTACGCGTGTATATAGACTCTTTTACTGTTTGTACACAATTACAACATGTCAACGTATGCACGCGCATTTTGGCAACGGAAGTATGGCGAGAATCAGCATTGAAGCAACACAGACAGAGTTATTTTAAAAAAGTTGACTTTATCAACATTTTTTAACACAGCTACCAGATCCGTGTACTATAGTGGAGTGGATAGAAGACGTTAGCATACGTATATTAGTATACTGTGTTAAGCCGAAAGTATACTAGGGACGTCCGCGTATGCGCGCCGTCCGCATGACGTCATTTTCGTCATCAAGAGGGTCCGCGACCGGCCGCGCGGACCGTCCGCGTGCAGCCCAAAATTTGAGACCGCGCGGACAGTGCGCGTACAGTCCGCGTACAACAGCGCATGCGCGTGAACATATTTAGACAGGGCACTCCACTATAAACAAGTATACAAAGGAAATAGACAGCATTTGCACACACACTATCGTTTTTCTTCTTTAACTTTTACTTCTTCCAAGAACAGAAAGCCCTGGAGCATGTTTGATTGATTCCTGTTCTTTGTTGTCTTGTTGTTTGTACTAAACTGTGTTTGCAATGGATCAGTTACTTTTCTTCACCTATCCTAATGTTTTAATGTACTGTAAATGTCGCCAAATCAGTGCTGCCCTGACAGCCTGTTAGACTAATAATTTGAATAAGAAATCATTTGTATTGCCTATAGTGTCGAACGCGGCCATCCGCGTGTAGCCGCGGGGAGTATACTCGAAAAGCTGCGCGGACGCGTGCGCGCGCGAGCCGGACGCGGACGCGGAAAAAAAGTATACCCGGGCCTTTAGTGCAACCAAACGCAACAACCAGACATTTTGATTCTGGGAAACCGTTTTAATAAACTTTCTGAGTGCTAACACGTTAGAACCCATGGGGAATAACACCACTTCTGTTGCCAAAATGCACGAGCAGGCTATTTGGTCACGGGGCCTGTAAAAGGGTCTCTTAATATATATATATACCAACGGTGGTCCAATGCGACCTCCATAATGAAACGCCCCCAAAATTCCAAGCACCTTCTCTTAAGTGTTGAGCATCCCCATAGCACCTGCATCAGAAAATCTCTGGAGCCGCCACTGTCCAGCACCACTCCAAACACTTTCCAGACCTCTGATTTTCCTACTCCTGTACAAGCGACGGTAAATTCACCTGCGGCAAGTTTGCTTTTAACCAACTCCATCCTCTCTTCTTCTCCAGGTTAAAAGCGTGCACGCAGCGGCGTCAGATCTGCCCCCGCCCCTTTCCATGATGCACGCACTCGCAGCACACAGAAGCAAGACTTTCTTTACGGTGAACAGCAGCGATGAATGATTAATATTTTTTCACTGAGCAGACACGACCCGAGTCATTTGCTAATATTTTTGACCCGAACCTGGCCCGAACCCGCGGGTCCCGTCGGGTTTGTCGGGCCGACCCGACCCGTTGAGAACTCTACAGCCCATCCTGGCTTAGTGTGTTGCACGATTGCTAAGCCAGGATGAGAACGTGCAGCTATGTCAAGCCAGGTGTAGCTAGCTAGGATAAGTGCACGTTCACGGAATTCTTAAACAGACCACGGGGTCGATCACAGAATCACTGATGCAAAAATTTATAAAACTCATAAAAATTCATCATGAAACTGCAAACACTTAACTACTATTATGTGCATATACAGTATTTAATGCAAAAAAGTGTGCATTATCTTAAAAAAAGCTATTTATTTCCTATAACAAATTTTGTGGAACTAAACAGAAATCATTGAATTATTATAAGATTTATGTACATGATTTGACCATATTAAGTAAATATTAGTAAAATATTAGGAAAAGGCAACAATAAAAATGCCACCTGCTAAGAAGCAAACATGCTGTAATACCAAGAAGCCCTCAGTATGGGCTCATTCAGTGCATAAAAGTGGATTTCAACCCCACCCCCAAACTAAAGCTTCCAAAGATACTACATTTGCTGTGCGTGTCATGAAGTTTTCAAACAGTTTTATTCATTGACATGCCAAAATACACTGAATAGTATCTGGATTGTTGGTGAAAAGCCACCATGCTCAAACAAGGCTGGTTTGGACTGGAATATTGGGAAGTAAGGTAGGTCCCTTGAGGGGGCCAAAAGGACATCTGGAAGATATGTAGAGTACCTAAAAAGTAAAATGAAAGGACTCATGGCTTCTGAAATTAATTTACTTTAATGCAGGATAATACACTATAGCAGGGGTCTTCAACTAATATTGGTGGAGGTCCAATAAATAAACCCTCCGCACCAGCCGAGGTCCGGACATGTACTGCACGTAAAAACATAAATTGACAGCTTTCACCAGACTAAAGAAATTAGTGTAAATATTTGTTTTATTAAACAAAATATAGTGTTATCAAGTATATTGATTAATGTTTCTTCATATGTATAAGCATAAATAATCCTTCACAAAATGGATTTCATGTTAATGCTGTTCTGTTACTGTATGTCCTTTCAGTTGCTTGGTACAAAATATCAAAATTTATCCAGTAACAATGTCTGACAAAAATATGAAGGGAACAGTGCAAAATGCAGTCATCTCTAAATCTTCAAAACACACATTCATTTCCACATAACAACTTAAAAAATAACTAAAGTGTTATTTTCTGCTAAACTGAGATTAACAATCATAACCAATGAATACAAACCTCTCTGGCTTAATCAAATCATATCACATGTTACCTTCATTCTCATTTATTGTCTGTACTTAACTAAATGTAATGTTGAACTCTCTCTTCTGTGCTTCAAGTTGCACTGGTAAAAGATCATCATCAATATCAGTCAGAAACACAAACAGGTAAATGTAAAATGCCAGTGTTGGAAAAATGAAAAAGTGCAGGAAAACATTTCTCTCTTAATTAGTGGTGCTTGCATTTATGCAAGGCATCACTATTACTATTCCTCAGGGATATTATTAGTGGTGCTTGCATTTATGCAAGGCATCACTATTACTATTGCTCATACTTATTATAATAATAATTAGTGGTGCTTGCATTTATGCAAGGCATCACTATTACTATTCCTCAGGGATATTATTAGTGGTGCTTGCATTTATACAAGGCATCACTATTACTATTGCTCATACTTATTATTAGTGGTGCTTGCATTTATGCAAAGCATCACTATTATTATTCCTCATACTTATTAGTGGTGCTTGCATTTATGCAAGGCATCACTATTACTATTGTGCGGGGATATTATTATGTTGGCTTTGAAAAAGCCAATATATTGTTATTGCTATTAAACTTATTATGTTGGCTTGAGAAAGCCAACATACTGTTGTTGCACTTAAACTTATTATTATGTTGGCTTGAGAAAGCCAACATACTGTTGTTGCACTTAAACTTTTTTTTATTATTATGTTGGCTTGAGAAAGCCAACATACTGTTGTTGCACTTAAACTTATTATGTTGGCTTGAGAAAACCAACATACTGTTGTTGCACTTAAACTTATTATGTTGGCTTGAGAAAGCCAACATACTGTTGTTGCACTTAAACTTATTATTATTAGTGGTGCTTGCATTTATGCAAGGCATCACTATTACTATTGCTCAGGGATATTATTAGTGGTGCTTGCATTTATGCAAAGCATCACTATTACTATTGCTCAAAGATATTATTATTAGTGGTGCTTGCATTTATGCAAAGCATCACTATTACTATTCCTCAGGGATATTATTATTAGTGGTGCTTGCATTTATGCAAGGCATCACTATTATTATTGCTCATACTTATTATGTTGGCTTGACAAAGCCAACATACTGATATTGTATTTAAACTTATTATTATTCTTCTTCTTCTTCTTCTTCTTCTTCTTCTTCTTCTTCTTCTGAGACTAAAATTTCTGCGGCTAACTCGTCTGACAGCTTTCAAGCTACATCCACGAAATTTTCCACGGACATTCTGACTGGTCTAAAGAAGTGTGCTATATCTTTTTGACGGGATCCGACTTACAGAATTCCTAAAACGGGACATAAAACTTCCGAAAAGTCCCATTTACTTAACATTGCGACAAACTTTGACAGGTCATAGCTCCGAGTGAGAAATTTGTAGAAACTTGTGGCTTACCATATTTAAGGAGGCTGACAGGCACTGTGAGAACATACCTCACATTGGGGTGTAAGTTTCACCCCTGGGGTGTAGGAGGCCCCCAAAATTCCCCATTGACTTATAACGGGGCAGGAAACACGCCCATATAAGGGAATAAAAACGTTCCAGATGGAATATCTTTGCTTTACAGTGTCATAGAGACATAGGGGTGGGCTCATTTTACT